>NC_064601.1:59119916-59287416 GCF_943734735.2 Anopheles gambiae | reverse complement strand
TTTCTACCTTCCCTCCCCCCATGGCGACAACAATGTTAGGGCCTGTGACCGATGATCGTATGGGTCCTATGGCCACCCCCCCCCCCCTCCGCTGGCAAATTAAGTATACTGTTCAATCTTCCAACAGCTGTGTGTCAGTACCCCCTCTTCAGGGGCCTCAATTCGTCTTTCCGCCTTTCATGAACAAAAGAAAGGAAGGCTTGACCGATGGATCGTAACATTCCGGAAGAAATTACATTTGGCGACAGTTTTGCATACACACTCACAATCATGCGCAGGATGCTTTGCATATCTATGTAATCCACAACAGACGAAAGCAAAAGCTTAGTGTTAGAAACCGGTTTGAGCCGGTTTCGCAGTACAGTCGTCAACTCGTACGATTTAACAAAATGCCCGTCATGGGTTCAATCCCCAAATAGACCGTGCCGCCATACGTAGGACTGACTATCCTGCTATGGGGGGGAATCAATCAGTCACTGAAAGCCAAGCCCACAAGTGGGTAGAGGCAGGCCTTGACCGACATCGGTTGTTGAGCCAAAGAAGAAGAAGAAGTGTTAGAAACGTGTTGGAGCGAATTAGGGTTCTGCGCGTTGCACAGCAAACCCTCCATCGTGCGCTAGCGATTCCGTAGTCATTTTTACATTGCATCGATTAAACTCATTGCGCTTTTTTGGTTTGATTTGTAAAAATGCAACTTCATCGCCGCAATGTGTATAAACGGTTTTTTAAGCGCCACAGCAACTCATGAGCATTGACCACACGCGAGAAAGAGATAGCGCTATGGAGGGAAAAAGCATGGACGACGGCTGACAGCGATTGGCCGTCTGACGCACTAACACAACCAAACCTTCGGCAGCGCGCTCAGGCGAGGGGTATGAGGCGGAGCCAGGAACGGGTAGCTCGACGAGCTGCTTGACAAATTTGCCGTTGGAGGGAAAAAGAAGGCATGATAAAATTTTCTGAACGCCTTGAGATCTTCCGTCGCTTTGAGCAGCGGGCATAAAAATTGTGTCTCAGTGCGGGTAAAGCTAGTGGAAAGTCAGCACCTTCATCTTCCGCAAGCTGCAGCTATGTACCATATACAATCTTACCATACCATAAAACTGGATGGTGTGGTAAATAATAAGCAGCTGTATCATCACATTCAGTGCTTATAGGAGACATGTGCCCCAGTGCTAAGTACTCTTTCATAAAGTCTTGGTATGCTTCTCGAAGTATTGGATCACGTTCCAATCTCCGCTCGAGAAGCTCAAAACGACGCATGGCCTGAGGTCTAGATATGCCGAGCTTTTCATCAAAGTCGGGTTGTTTCGGTAGGCGAACAATATATCTACCGCTATCGTCACGTTCGGTGTTATTCTTATAGAATGATTTACAATGCCGTTCGTCTGGTGAGTATCCATCATTCATGGTTAAATTTTCTAATTGCCAAAATCTTTGTAGTGAATCCTCCAAGGATGCCATACATACGATTGTATATGATGCGGTGGGATCGGTTTTAGGTGAAGAATTCTCAATGTCGGTTGGACCACCCGACAGACAAAGAGAACGAAATTTTCAGGCGAGGGGTAGGTAGAAACACGCGGTGGGGGTCCGGCCCAAGCACGGATCCGAAGTCCGTTGTTTTGGGCTGAGAATAAAAAATGGCGGATGGAGCGCTACCACGGAGAGAATGCGCTCTCTTGCTTGCCTTTAAAATACACGAGGCGCTCTCGCTGTAAAGAACGCTCGCTCGCGCTGTTTCATCGTATTTTTCTCATACCCCTTCCTTCCCGTTTCTTTCGGCTTGCGCTGCGCTGAACTGGTACCCGCTCCCACTTGATTCCAGCGAATTGCGCTGCGCTGGACTGACACCTCCTCCCGCTCGTTTCTTTCGTAGCGCGCTGTGCGCTTCCCTTCATTCGGACTTGGTGCACCCGAATCAAAACAAAAACTTGAACACATCAAACTTGGTTTATATTTTATCACTTTTGTAGCACATCTGCTATACAGAACATATTGTAATACACACTATCAGCTATAAACACATTGTAACACACTTTGGAAAGCCAAACCACACAATTGTAACACATTCATTATAACACATTCAGTAAATCAGATCATACCATAGCACCGCAACCGGAAGAGTTCAAGCCGTCCATTCAAACAAATAACAGATGTGACACACTTATCAAAAACAACCGAAACGCACAACATAAGCAGGAACAGTATGTAACCCAAAGCAGGAACAGTATATGCGTTAAACCCAAAACAGGAACTTAGTGACAAGAACCATCGTTCTTGTCAACAAAAGACAAACGTAACTAGCTGAGTGAAAACAATAACTTTCCAACATACAACCCGGAACCAAATGTGAGAAACCCTTAACTTCATTTGAGTATAAATAAAACCAATTCCAACCGTGGCAAGTCAGATTCGTTCGGACTGTCAGGATAGGACTATGCCCATCCTACATCTATCGAGTTCTCATTTAAAGAGTTTAGATATGTCCCCCTGCCCAAGGTAAGGGCTCTAAACTCCAACGTTTCCAGTAAGGGAAACCTCCTAAAGGTTTCTATGATCGCCTGGACGATCAAGTGTCGAAAAGTCCGCTCGAACGAAGTTTTAATCCACCTCGGCTCATGTCAGTAAAAACTGACCTACCGCGACGGTACTCGAAGTACAGTTGTACGATCATCGCATTACATGGCGACCGTAGCTATCATCCGAATACATTACACTTTTATTGCAAATAAAGGGGCATTTTCACACATAGCTTCACACAATCTTGCCACAAAATCACACACATTATTTATCCTATAACAAATTTTACAAAAAGGTTCTCATTTTCAAAATCTCACTATAGAGCGTTACTTTTTCACTCTATGGTGAGACGATGTTGGTTAGTGGGTTGATCTAACATGATAGCTGGATAGCTGGATGATTTTTAAACCGTATTGGTTTTCTTGCACACTTTGCACCAACATAGCGATTCATCGATGTAGGCGTTGGACGAAAAACAACAAACCATAAACAAACATACGTATATGAAGTTGTGTAAAGCCGCAAATACACGACGCGAAAAAAATTGTCGAAGGGAATGTCCCAGAATCCTTGGTTATTGTAGGACGTGGACGTGAACCACTTTGGTCACCGACAAATCAGGATCAGTACACCGTCGAAGACTCCAAATAGAATTGACTGCAGCAAGCTGTCGAGAACCTCAAAGCGCTACGATTTATTAATCAGTACCTGTGCGAAAAGACGCCGCGGAAGGCGCTGACGATGTTTCCGAGTATGCCGCATTTGCTAGACGCTGGAACAGTTCCTATAACATCCGTGTACACTTAGCACAGGCTGAATTGATGAAACAGGCATCACGGATCGTATGGAACGAGACATCCATGAGCAGCCGCTATGCTCTAGAAGCTCGCGCCTTGGATCGCGTCCTGCAGGATGTTATGGGTAATCGCCAAACGTTCGGTAATAAGGTGCTTCTACTATTTGGTGATTTCCGAAGGATACTGCCATAATATCCCGCGTGATATAAATGACCAGGTCCTGCAGCAGTGCATCCGACTCAACATGCTGTTGGGAAAGTTTAGGGTATTGCGTGTGCAGGAAAACTTGCGTATGCAGACAGCCCAGACTGTTCAAGATGCTGAAGAGCCGAAAGAGTTCGCAAAATTTCTGCTCCGTATTTCCGTACGGCATATGATATTCCCGGGTTTCGATAAGGTGTGTGCCAAGATACCACGGGACTTGATATTACCTGGAACATATGATCCAAAAGGTAAAGCAAATTTATCGCAAACAGTGTGAATTTGGATAAAAAAAAATTATTTATTCCAACCGGTACACCACCCATAACTTAATTTGTAGTATATTAAATAGAAGAAAATAATATAAGCAAAGAACAAAATTTGTTTACAAAGGATCCAAAAACGAAATTATTGAATGATGTAAAGTTCTTATATACCTCACAATAAACGTTGCGTAGCCCTGTAACCGGGCCATTTTAACTAGTATAAAAAAATCGTCGTATTTAAAATAGTCGCCTAACTGCATGGATACCGTTGTTGATGTTCAATACAGCAAACAAATATTAAAATGAAGCAACGCAAATCACACATTTAGGATAGATGATAAAAAATAAGCGCAGCTTTATTTCAATGTGCACAACACTTCAACACTTACCGAAACTTCGATCGCCCGGGACTTAGGCTAACACGCGCGCAGCCTTTCGCGGCGAACGCTTGAGCTGAACTGACGATTTCGTGTGGTGGCAAGAAGGGGAGCGCACAGAGGAACACTCGCTGCACTAGTGCGAGCGAGACACCGATACCCGCATGCCGCTGCGAGAAAACCAAACTGAGCGCGCAGGCTGAAAGTGAACGCACACATTCACACATGTGTAATTGTGTGAGTGCAAAAACTGTGTAGAAACCAAAACACGCTCGCGCCTCCGTGCAATTCCGCGAATTTCCAACCGTCTCCCCATGCTTCTACATGCCCCTCGCCTGAAAGTCGCACACTTTTTCATTCTCATTGCTAGTAGGGCAGTCATTACCCAACCGAAACCGCTGTCTATCATCACGGGCTGATGAGGTGCAGGACGGAACTGAGTTGCATTCTCAAAGAAAGTGTGGTAATGACGAGCACCAAGAATGAGGTCTACAGGAGAAGCTTTGTTGAACACAGGGTCTGCTAAAGCGAAACCAGGTGGTATCTTCCAATCGCTGATGTCTATGTCGCGCGTTGGTAGATTAGCAATCAAATTGTCAACAATCAACAATTCAGTGTTCACAGTGAACGAACGATCGAGAGACAATCTGTGCCTGTACGGACTCCCGTACTGTCTATGTAGCTTGTCCTGCTCCAATGACGGTAATGTTCACATTACTTTTCTTCAGCCGTAAGCGATGAGCGAGTCGATCGCTTATTAGATTCGGTTGCGATGCGCTGTTCAACAGCGCCCGCGCAGGATGTGCCATTCCGAAATCGTCTATGATATTTATCATAGCAGTTTGCAGTATGACTTGTTCGGGTGCATGCTGCAATGCTGCTGCAAATGTGCGTTGTGTATTGTTTGTGGCTGTGTGATCGCTAGTGGTGTTGTGTGTGTGTTGCTGAGGTGCAGTGAAGGTTGGGTTATGGTGAGCGTGATGCTGTGGTGTAGTGGAACCTTGGCTGTTATGTGCGTAGTGCAATTTTGTGTGGTGTGCGGCATTACAGTAACGGCATTTGTACTGTGATGGACAATCTCGAGCCATATGATTATCCCGTAAACAATTTAAGCACAAACGCGAGGTCATAGCAAAACGATGGCGTTCCTTCGGGTCCATCCGCTCGAAACGCGGACATTTCAGAAGGTTGTGCGCGGAGTTGCATAGCATGCAATTCGGCATTTCATGCGATGTACAAGCAAAACTGGATTGGTGAGGAAATGTCATTCTTCGTACGGTAGCTAGGTCGTTACCCTGTGACGTATGACAGTTGTTGACAAGCAACCTCTCCAATACACGCATACGACGGTGCAAGAACGAAATCAAACTGTCCTTACTGGGATCGTTATTGCTTGATGCTTGCTCCTCCCAATCGCGTAAAGTTATTATCGGAAGTTTAGTGCATTACAAATGCTCGAGAATGCTACCCCATGTATTTGTTTCTTCTCCTAAGTGTTGCAAAATCTTTGTGTGTCTTTCAAATTCATCTACAAGGTGGTGCAATGTGGCAACGCTTTCCTTTTGTACAGCTGGGATGGCAAACATTGCTTGCAAATGGCGTTTTTTAAGGAGGTATTCATTCGAGTATCGCTCCGTTAGAGTGTTCCATGCTAAATCATAAATAGCTGCACTTATGGTGATGGATTCTATCACTTGAGCCGGTTCTCCTTTAACCGCGGCGCGCAAATAGTGAAATTTTTGAATAGCCGGTGAATCCACATTATTATGAATTAAGTACTCAAAAGTATCGCGGAATGTCAACCATTGCATATAGTCCCCCGTGAATTCAGGCAGCGCAATGGTAGGAAGTTTGATGCCCTTTAACGGATTCGCTCCGGTACTCGGTTGGGCATTTTGAAACTGCTCTTTTGGTAATCTTGTTTGCAGCTGGGATTGCACGAGAATTAATCTATCCTCAAAATTTTCCCTGAGTGTAGCATTTTGCGACACTTCTTCCGGAGTGTCGGCAGAATCTTCCAATTGTTGCTGCACAGCTTTCAAATCCGCACACAGCTTATCGAACCTTTTTGCGCGTATTTCCACCTCTACTTGATCCCGTTCAGGGATGAAATCCTTCATGAATTTCTCGTATCGCGAGAGAATTCCCAATAAAACAGTCCACCGGGACGCCAAAACAACGGGGGGTGTGGCCATTATGTTAGTGGATGTGGGTGTTTGCAATTACAGTGTGTGGCACAAGCGGTGAAACGAAACCTCGATGCAATTATCGAAACTTGCGATTTAAAAACCAGATATTCGCACAATCCTGGTCACGGCACCATGAACGATCGCGAATGTTTCGTATATAATTTTGCGTGGGCTGAATATTTACCGATGTGTTTGAATTTCCAAAGTGCAAGAGAAAGTGTATTCATTATGTTGCCCAATTTATAATTTTTCTATGATTGCCACTCACGCGAGTGGCAACTCACCCGCTACTCATCATTTCCTACCGTGCTCATTCTCACTTGACGAAACTCACTTTATGCAGATATGCTACACTTCGTTTGCTCCAGGGTATGACGGGATCCCGGCTTCCACACTTAAGCGTTGTGGTATCACCATCGCGCCTATCCTGGCCTCAATTTTTCGCGACTCGCTGCGTTTGGGCATCTATCCTGCCTGCTGGAAAACTTTGTGGCTTGTTCCAGTGCACAAAAAGGGGGACAAATCAAATGCATGTAATTACTGTGGCATTACATCGCTTTGTGCCTGCGCTAAGGTCTTCGAGCTCCTGGTGTACCAACCTCTCTTCGCAGCTTCCTCGAACTACATTAGCGCAGCTCAACATGGATTTGTCCCTCAGCGTTCAACCACCACCAACCTGGTTGAGTTCGTTAGCCTCTGCCATAGGACCATCGATGCCGGCTCGCAGATCGACGCAGTCTATACGGACATCAAGGCTGCCTTCGATAGCGTTCCGTTCGCCTTGCTGCTCGCAAAGCTCGAAACGCTTGGCCTACCTGTGCAGCTGCTGGCCTGGATGCGTTCCTATCTTGATGGTCGCACATACTGCGTGAAGATGGGACCCCATACGTCGCGCCGTATCGATGCTTCTTCGGGGGTGCCGCAGGGGAGTAACCTTGGACCGCTGTTGTTTGTCATTTTCCTCAATGACGTAACACGGTTGCTCCCTCCTGACAGCCACCTACTGTATGCGGACGACGCGAAGCTGTTCCTGCCTATCCGTGACCGGTCAGATCAACTCCGCCTTCAAGCCATTCTAAGTGCCTTCCAGTCATGGTGCTCTTTGAATGGTCTTGAATTGTGCGTCGAGAAGTGTGTTGTCGTTACGTTTGCGAGAAAGCGGTACCCCTTAGTGTATGACTATGCGTTAAATGGATCTACCATTGGGCGCAAAAGCTGTGTCACGGATCTAGGAGTGCTCCTTGACGAAAAGTTGAGCTTCCACAACCAGCTAGAGCACGTTGTCACTAAGGATAACCAATTGATCGGCTTACTAAAACAAATAGCACGAGACATCACTGACCCGGTCTGCATCAAGACGCTCTACTGTGCTTTGGTGCGACCAGTGCTAGAATACGCTTCAGTAGTATGGTGGCCTACAGCTGCTCGCCCCCTAGCTCGTTTAGAGTCGATCCAGCGCAAATTCACGCGGTTCGCTTTGCGCTCCTGGAGTGTCCAACTTGACTATGAGGGACGCTGTGCGTTGCTTGGCATCGAGACACTGAAGCAGCGGAACTGCAACGCTCAGAGGCTGTTTGTCGCGGGACTTCTTTACAATCGGATCGACTCGCCCGCACTTCTTTCGAGGCTCAACATGTATGTCCCGCCGAGATCGCTCCGAGCTAGATCGCTACTTGACGTGGAGGAACGCCGTACTCGTTTTGGCTCCTCTGATCCGTTTATTCGTATGTGCCGTGAGTTTAATGTCATTTGTGATCGTCATCAACCTGACATGTCGGGCACAAATAACATTTGATTTGACAAAAAGATTTGAGATTTTATTTGACAAAAAACAAATAACAAAAAAAAATCCCTACTGGTTCGAAAGAGAATTATGTTCTCCGCGGCCATCCGCTATCATACCTTTCTACTTTCTCTCGAAAACACACTCTCTCAATCTCGTCTTAATCCCGAATAAAGGCCGTTTCCCTTCATTCCCTGTCTCTTTATCTTTTTTGTTTACCTTTCGTCGGACCGTTGTCCTGTCACAACAGTATATATTTTGAATTACTTGTTAGTTTTGAATAAAACTGTCTTGTATGTAATGTTTTATTACATATCGTAGTAATATTAGAATTTTAAAAATCCTATCAAGATTAATGCTGCTGGCGGATGCGTTGCTCCGTCGCAGCGCAGAACGCCAGTGCTTTACACCGAGTCGGGTATATCTTTCCTTCGTCGACCGGAGAGTGCCTCCGACTATTAAGAATTCTGAGGTTTGTGTTCGAATGCGTTTACTTTATTTAGGTTCTCATCTCTTATATGCTATTAAGTTGCTGATCGTATATAGGTCAGCTAACTGTAACTATGACTATTTTGATAACTTCACCATGAGATCTTACGCAACAAAGATATTTTTCAATCTAAAATATATTGTAACTCCAACACCCCAACGGGCCAGGCCGCAAGTTTTGAAAGGATGCTGATGTCTATTTCTAAGTTTTACTTACGTTTCTCTCAAAAGTTATATATTTTTTGCATGTTTTGCTTGTTGTATAAAAATATATGTTGACGATCTATAAGATGTGCTTATTTTGTGTTTTTTAAACCAGCTCCGAACGGTACCAGACAATTTTGGAGCCGGCTCCGCACCCACGACTCCGAAGCTGATAAGTGGCTCCAGTGGCTCCGGAGCCGGCTCCGCACCAACGACTCCGCATCCACGGTTCCGGAGCCGGTTTAACACTAGAACCGCCGATGGGACTTTTTTGTCCCATCGCACTCGAAAAAGGGGTGTTATTCCGCTTGCCGTCGTTACAAACCATTGAAATTTTCTGACTTTTATTTATTTTGAACGATCTTTTGAAAGCGCTAATAAAAATAATTGTAATCCATATCTTTAAAAAAATCATTTTTATTCTAGAACCGCCATATGGGACATTTTTGTCCAGATTTATTTTTTACGCTATCCTACAATGCCGTCTCTATTGTAACGTTAGTCCAGAGCCGATGGTCTGGAGCCGTTGATATCTTTCAGCCAGGGAATTCTATTCCGTTTGCTTGTAGTGGTTTGTATCATTTTAAACAAGATGATTTCAATGTTATATTCAATATGTTTTCAGACATCAAGAAATCAAATTTAACTGCAATACAACATTTGAAAGAAAAGAAAAAGACATAAGTATCTACTCAAAATATGCGGCACGGTCGGTTGGAGTGTTGGAGTTACAACAAATTTTTGATTGTAAAAAGTCTAGATAGGATTTTTAAAATTCTACTACGATATGTAATAAAACATTTTTATACAGGGGCCTACCACCATATATCGACAGTTGTTTTTTGCGATTTGTAAAAAATACGTAAGAGATAGATAAAACAGTGTGTTTAATCTCACTATTTCGGATAATTTATTTTCCGCCTTTCGGTGTAACTTTCAAACCTTTAATATTTACCAGCAGTTATTCGTTGTGCAGCAAAATTGGAAGAGAGAGTTTATTCGCGACATACACTGTTATTTATAAACTACTCGATCGAGCCGAACACTCGAAATTGAACGAAGAATGTTCGTGTTTCGTTAAGCACGATATGAAGTGACAGGGCTGTGCCTGAACATCCTCCCCCCCTTGACGCAAGTCAACAAACAAAACAAAAACAATCAAAATAAACAGAAATTAGGTGCATGTGCTCTCGTCGGCCTCTGCCACAGGTAAGATACAAATTTTTGTTATCGGACGAGTTACGATACCTTTTGATGTTTTCAGTGTTACTACCCGTGTCAGCTTGTCGTCTCCGGTGTGCACCTGTACGATACGTGCGAGTGGCCAACGGGTTGGGGGGAGGAAATCATCCTTCAGGATAACCAGTCTGCCAGGAAAGATGCTGTCGTTCCTCTTCGCCATGGTGTTATCACGTTGCATCTCTTGCAGGTATTCCGTCGTCCAGTGCTTCGTGCTGTGAATCTGTGTAATGCAGCTAAAAAACCAGCAGTAGTTAGATCACTTACCAGCTCCAAGTGTACGGCCTTAGTGGAAAAACACACAAACACGCAGAGGTAGCATTTTCCCGGGGCGGCTCGTTTATGGGCTGGCTACAGGTATAATAGACCGGCGTAATCCACTCCGGTAACACTAAAAGGCCGGCTGGGAGTGATGCGCTGCGCTGGAAGCTGTCCAAGTTGTTGCTGTTCAAGTGTCGGTCGCTGTCGAATGCACCGAAAACAATTCTGCACAATGTGCTTAACAAGATGCCTTCCATCTAACGGCCAAAACTCTTCGCGAATTCGAGATAGGAGCAGCCTTCCTCCTCCATGACGAAGCTCCTCGTGTTGATACTTTGCGATCAATTGCGCGAACGGATGTTTCTTGGGAAGCAAAACAGGATGCTTCGCTTGGTAGGGAAGTTGAGATAGTCGTAAACGTCCACCTACACGGATGATCCCTTGTTCGTCAAGGAATGGACTTAGTGCACGTAAAGGTGATTGCCTCATGACTTCGTTTCCCTTTTTGAGCTGCCCGAGTTCAGCTGAAAATGCATCCTGCTGTGCTAGGCGGCTTAACACAGTGTTTGTTGTTTCCATGTACTCGGGTGTGACGATTAAAGGTGCGGGGTGCTGTGCTGCTGTTCGCTGAGTGCGTGCCTTTTCCTTAGCGTTACGTGTGAAGCGAATGCAGTATGATACGATACGCAGCAATCGCTTGTAGCTAGAACACAACGCAAACCAAGGGTGATTAGTGGTTGTGTTTACAACGGCAGCACTCACCTGGCGAATCTCTAGATTCGTTTCGTTGGCTGGTTCCGGGTTAGAGTTGGGCCAGATGGAAGCGGGCAAAGATAGCCAATCCGGACCGAAGCTCCACAGTTTGCTTTTCAGGAAATCAGTGGCTGACATGCCTCGTGAAACCAGGTCAGCAGGATTAGACGCGCCGGGTACATGTCTCCACTGCCGCGGGTGTGAGTAATGCTGCACTTCAGATACCCGGTTAGCCACAAACGTTGCCCATGTGTTGGGTGTGGCGCTGATCCAGGTTAAGGTGATGGTGGAATCCGACCAAAAGAAAGATTCTGCAACGTTGGTCCCCATCGCCTTCTTTACTCGGTGATGCAGGTGTGCTCCTACTACCGCAGCGCATAGTTCAAGGCGGGGTAGTGTGACGCGCTTGAGCGGTGCCACACGCGATTTGGAAGAAAGCAACGTTATGCGAATCTGCCCACCTTCGCCTTCACAACGCGCATAAATGCAGGCTCCATATGCTGCCTCCGATGCATCACAGAAGGTATGTAGCTGAATACGCGCAGCAGGTAGAAGCGCATAACGACTAACCTTGAATTCAGAGATGAGTTGCCAATCCTCTTGTATTGTTTTCCATTTCTTCCAGATAGTATCTGGAACATACTCGTCCCAACCAGCTTTCTGCAACCATAATTCCTGCATCATCATCTTGGCCCGAATGACAATCGGGGAGATCAGGCCCAGCGGATCGAACATGCGAGCTACGTTGGATAGAATGGATCGCTTTGTCGGAATGGACACATCACTGGATATTGCGGATTCGAAGGATAAAACGTCATGCTCTGGCTCCCATGAAACACCAAGAGCCTTTACCGTCTCGTGTGGTAAGAATTGCCGCGCTGACTGTGTGCCGATTTGATCCGCATTTAAACCGGCGAGCACCTCGAGCTGATTGGATGTCCACTTTCGCAGCTCGAAGCCGCCTTTGGCGAGCAATTGAGAAAGCTCGATTCGCAACTGGCGAGCATTTCCGATGGAATCAGCACCACCGATGAAATCGTCAACGTAGAAGTTAGTTTTCAAAGCAGCTGCAGCATTGGGACAAGAGGCGCCCTCATCGTTTGCAAGCTGCAGCAATGTTCTGGTTGCCAAGAATGATGAGGGGGCTAAGCCATAAGTAACCGTATTCAGCTCAAAATATTCGATTGGCGAGTGAGGCGAAAATCGAAAGCAAATGCGTACAAATTTCCGGTCGTTAGGATGGAGCAATACTTGTCGATACATTTTCGCAATATCTCCAACAACGGCTACCTTATATGTGCGGAAGCGCAAAATTATGTCGAGCAGATCGTCCTGCACGACAGGGCCGACGCATAACGCCTCGTTTAGCGAAAAGCCGGTGGACGTCTTAGCTGAACCATCAAATACCACGCGAACCTTTGTTGTGGAGCTAGCGGCTTTGAACACGGGATGGTGAGGCAGATAATACGCGCGTTCGTCGTTGGAGGGATTTTTTATGCGTGACATGTGCCCAAGCTCCAGATACTCACGCATGAAGTCATGGTACGCCGCTTTTACGTTTGGATCTCGTTCTAACCTCCTTTCTAACAAACTAAACCGCCTTAATGCTGCTGCCTTCGAAAGGCCAAGCTTAACATCGAAGTCTGCTTGTTTAGGTAAGCATACCATATAACGACCAGCTTCATCTCGCTGTGTTGTATCCTTGTAAAATTGCTCACATTTGCGATCCTCAGGAGAATAGCCATCGTTAACCTGTAGTTCTTCTACTTTCCAGAAACGCTCTATTGATTCTTCTAGTGAAACCATATACACCACGGATGAAGTGTGAAAAGTATTGGATGTTGCTGGCTGAGAGGTAGATGCTGATCCACTCACGACCCAGCCAAATACGCTCTCCATCAGGACTGGTAGATTCGATGACATTTTATATTGCGCCCCGCTTACAAAGAACGTGTGATAGTGCCGGGCACCGAGAATAATGTCGATCGGTGCCGACTTCTCGAAATGGGGGTCGGCGAATATGATATGTGGCGGTAATTTCCAGCCGCTGGTGGGCACATCATGTGCGGGCAGGTCAGCAATAAGCTTCTCGACTAT
This sequence comes from Anopheles gambiae, assembly GCF_943734735.2. Lineage (NCBI taxonomy): Eukaryota > Metazoa > Arthropoda > Insecta > Diptera > Culicidae > Anopheles > Anopheles gambiae. The sequence continues at coordinate 59,274,237 of NC_064601.1, read as the reverse complement.
CAAAAACTCAACGTTAATCGCATAAGGGCTCGCTCTGGATGATACCGTGATGCGCATCGATTTCCGCACCGGGGTGGACGATTGGCCAGCACCAATCAGCGTGATATCGACCGTGCCCGATTTGATACCTAGCCGGTTAGCAAAACGGCTACTCATCAAATCTGGCTGGGAGGCACTATCTAAAAGTGCGCGTGCAGGATGCATTATGCCATGTGCATCAACAATGTTTACTAGTGCAGTTTGAAGCAGAACTTGTTCCGTAGTTTGCCTCAATGCTGCTGCATAAGTGCGTTGCGTGTTTGCCGTGTGATCGTCTGTGTTGTGTGTGTTGCGTACGGAAGCATTTTGCGCAGCTGACGTGTTTGCAGTGGAAAATGTGCCGTAATTTTGTGAAGAGTGTAAAAGCGAGTGGTGTGTTGAATTGCAGTGTCTGCACTTGTATTGCGATGAGCAATCACGCACACGGTGATTGTCGCGCAGGCAATTCAAGCACAATTTCAGTGTCATTGTGTTTCGGTACCGTTCCTCCGGTGACATTTGCATGAAACGGGGGCATTTCGTTAAATTGTGATCGGAGTGGCATAAAGGGCATGTGCGTGTGTCGTGTGATGTTGACGGAAAGCTTGCTAAGCGCATAGGCGGAGCATTTTTATGTGCGTAGTGCGTTTGGTTCACGGTAGGGGGAGCTTCGGTAATGTTTACCTGTAGGGTTTCCAACACTCGCATACGGCGCTGTAAAAATGCGATTAATCCTTCGTAACTAGGATTTTGGCTAGTTGAGGCATTTTCCTCCCAATCTCTTAATGTGGAGGTAAGCAATTTTGTGCACATTAAGTGTTCTAACAAGCAGCTCCATGCCTCCGTTTTTTCACCTAGATGATTGAGCGTTTTCTTGTGACGTTCGAACTCGTCCACAAGATGGTGAAGGGTTGATGCACTCTCCTTCTTAACGGTGGCCATACCAAAAAGTGCTTGAAGATGCCGTTTCTTTAACAAATACTCATTCGAGTATCGTTCGGTGAGCATTTGCCATGCTAGCTCGTAATTGGCTGCGCTGATCGTGATTGCTTCGATCACCTTTGCGGCCTCGCCTTTCACGGAAGCTCGTAAATAATGAAACTTTTGTATCGGTGGTAGTTCCATGTTTTCGTGAATTAATCCCTCAAAAGTGTCCCTATACGTGAGCCATTGCATGTAATCACCATCGAACTCAGGAAGTGAGATGGTGGGAAGCTTTATCCCTGCCAACGGGTTAGTGTTTGGTGTTGTGCTTGCGGATCGCGGAGCGTGCACCCGTTTAGCCTTCAAATGGGCTTCAAGGCGTATTAAACGCGAGCCAAAATCGTCTCGTAACGCGGCATTGTGACTTATCACTTCCTCGGTGGCCGCCGCATCTTCCAATTTGGCCTGAATTGCTTCCAAATCAACGGAAAGCTTCTGGACCTTTGCAATGCGAATGTTGATTTCGATTGCATCCCGTTCCGGGTCAAATTCTGCCAAAAATTGTTCGTGCTTAGCCAATACTGCTAGCAAAACTGTCCTTCTGGACGACAAAACGTCTATCGGAGCAGTCATAGTGCGGTTTGACAAAAAACGCTAAATTTCGCGGACACAGTGAACTCGGTCGATTGTGAGGCGACTAAAGCACAGTTACACGCGCGCAAACAGTGATTATCGCGAGAATAATTAAGATTCAGAAAACCAGAATCGTCTTAATCCTGGTCACGGCACCAATGTTTAATCTCACTATTTCGGATAATTTATTTTCCGCCTTTCGGTGTAACTTTCAAACCTTTAATATTTACCAGCAGTTATTCGTTGTGCAGCAAAATTGGAAGAGAGAGTTTATTCGCGACATACACTGTTATTTATAAACTACTCGATCGAGCCGAACACTCGAAATTGAACGAAGAATGTTCGTGTTTCGTTAAGCACGATATGAAGTGACAGGGCTGTGCCTGAACACAGTGAATGTAGCGGAATTTGGGGCAAGTGTGCCAGCTTGAGTATTTTAAGTTATAACTCACTAAAACGTGTTTTTCAAAAGCCGATTTAAATCTCATAACCATTTTACATCTATTTCCTCACTTATAACTAAGTTTCGCTTGAAAAAATTGCAAACAAAACAGTTTTTGAAGCGTTTTAAAAAGGGTCCAAAAAGACGTTGTTTTGTTGCAAGAGTGCCACTCGTATGGGGCAAGATGGCCACCTGGTTAAAATAACCGTATTTCTTAGATAATTGGAAATTATTGCGTTTGTACCACTAGTGTATGTATTACTACATGTCTTGAGTCACCAATGAACCCATTTTCATCACAAACTGTATCGCAATATAGGTTGTTGCTGGTCTGTTTTTCCGGAGTAGAATCCGCTCGTAAAAGCGCACCATACCGGTGAACGCTACAACAATGTTTACATTTTTGACAGCTCGCGCCTATGAAAGATGGTGGCACACTTGCCCCAAATAGAGATGGCTCTTTTGCCCCAAAAGTTGTAACTTTTTTGAAATTGAATTTTTCAGTGACAAAAAGAAAGTTTTTTTCAACTAACCCTACAAAAAAATCATGTTTTCTCAGCTATACGGTGGTGTAAATATTTCCTCGGTTGATTGTTCGCATGATTTTTGAGAGCTTATTTGGTTGGGTTAAAAAATTATAATATTCTGCTCAATTTTGAAACTCAACGTAAATCAGTTCAAAACAATGGGAAATATCGATTGGTCTATATGAAATTCGGCTCAGTATACCTAGTCATTGGAAAGCAACCAACTGTATACACAATTGATCATTAAACTAAAGTTTTTAAGGAAAAATGCTTGGTGGTACTCTTGCCCCGTATGGCACACTTGCCCCAAATTCCGCTATGAGATGTGCAGAAAACTATTTTCACATCTTCGTACATTTTTTTTCAAATGTTTAAAAAGTTTTTACACGACCTATTACGAAAAAACAAATTTATGGTCATACCATAACTATAAAGACTCAACGAAAAACAGGAATTTTGAGCTAACGCTAACGCATTTAATAATCTTTCGAAAATATAAATAACCTATTCTACAAAGGATTCACAGACAAATAATTTTTCAATATTTTAAAAAGGTGTTTTAATAACTTATTTTAAGGTTTTATAAGTTGTATAAGAGTAATTATCAAAATATAATTTTTAAAAATATCAAAAAAAAATCTTTAAAAATATTTTTACCTGTAATAATTGTTTTGAAAATGTAAACCAAAGTATGTAAACAGGTTTTTTTTAATAATTTCGAAGTTGTCATGAAAACCTTATCTATTTTGTGAGGTGTGATCATCACAAAATGTATGGCTTTCCCGGTTAGGCGGTTGTACGTTTACTTAGAGTTTTTTGGTCGTACACAAGACGGTTAAACCGTTTCAATCAAAACATTTTTTATATTATTATAGACGTGCCTGATGAACTTTGTATTTTAATTTTGGGGAGAAAATATATCGATATGTGTCGTCATAAGCTTTTCTTTTTGGAAAATCAAATCTATCTGAATCATCAGATCAAAGTATCTGATCTAAAGCGATAAATTCTATAGATTTATAGGCTTGGGGTATTGTTTAGTCTAACTAGAGTGTCTCATTGTATAAACAAGAAAATCAAGATACAGCAATTATCCAATATATGTTTTTGTATGAATCGTAATGTACTACAAAGGTTTGAAATTTCGCGTATAGCCGATTCCTCCGAGCAAATGCTACAGTATCGATGCAGGTGGTAAATATGTCTTAGTAACATGTTGAAACATGGTTAAATTTGTCTAACCGAATAAGCTGCCCAATTAAAATTAGTGTCGTACCGCAAATATATCTACACAAGGAATCGGGTACTCGCGAAAGAATTGTAAGGAATGGCTGGTCCCATGACACTATCGCCAATTCGAACGACTTTACTACACGCCTCACTATTCAAGCCCCATTTAGACCGTGAAAGCTGATTATGAGGTAATCAATAAGTCACTGATAGACAATATCGGATGTTGGACCAAAAAAGAAAAAGATGAAGTCAAAAAAGAAAAAACACAAGAATAAGTAATCAATAACTATGAATATTTGATGCTAACAATTTTTTTAGTTTACAGTAATTTGAAAAAGGTAGCTGGCGAGCACCCCTTTTCTTCTCACAACGTATTTTGTCCAGCCAGCACGCTCGCGAGCTAGCTAGATCCTCTCACTATGTATGTTGACGCTCGCGAGCTAGGTTGTTTTTTTCTGGATGGATTTTGGATAGGCAGCGCGCCCGCGATCTAGGCTGTTTTTTTCTGCATGAATTTTTAGCATACAGGCTCGCGAGCTACCCTGATCTTCTCGCTACGTATTTTGGACAAGCAGTGCGCTTGCATGCCAGGCTGTTTTTCTCTGTGTGTTTTGCACATAGGGGAACTGGGGGTACTTTCGACAAATAGTTTCCCAAGGGTTTCCCCTGATTGCAATACTTTTGCCAATGTAAACTTACTAGTAGACATCGAAACATCTTTTTTGATTTATTATGTACCATCTTACGAGAAACTACGGTTCCTACATCTGGCGACTTTGTAGCGGCCTAAGAGAACATCGATGGTGAAGTGGGTGGTGGGAGGAAAAAAAATCGTGCTAGGATTACATTCCTTAACTATGTATGTAACAGCAGCAAATACTTATACATTGTGCAAATACATTGTGTGTCTGCTGAACTTTGCCCTTTGGCATGCTATACATGTGCGAGCCCATCTCCCAATATCTGCATTCATTGCAGGCCAGAAAAATCTGGTTGTTATCAACTTCCTGGATGCTCTTACCCCAGGGTGTGAGAGGTTATGAACACTATCAAAAATAGATTTTCTTAATGTGCTAGGCACGTAGATACGATTATTACCCGTAGAGGTTTCAAATTGCAAGTTGTATCCATCTACGTTTTTAATTTCCATAGTGTATTTTGATGTTTTATTGCTAGATTTAGATTTGAAAATGATTTGTTCCAGTTGCTCATCACAAGCTTGATGAGTAAAAAATTCATTACAGTCTATTTTTTGTGATAATTCATTCAATTCAATTCTTGAAAGAGCGTCTGCAACTATGTTGCTCTCACCTTTTATATCTTATGTCTGATGTAAATTGTGATATGTAGTCTAACTGTCTATATTGTCGAGGCGATTTATCTGTTTTTGATGCTAAAACTGTTATAAGTGGTTTATGATCAGGCTTCACAAAAAATGTTCGGCCTTCTAAAAACTATCTAAAATGTTTAATTGAAGTATTCTCGTTTGGATGTGCTAGTAGGGTTACATTCGCCAACTCAGATTTTAGCTTATTTATGGCATCAGCGACATTTGCTGGTAATGAAAACAAAGTTTTCTTATGTTTGTTGTGATATGCTACCAAGTCGTGCAGAGGTTGCATTGTTTTAGATATGTCTTTTATGAATCTATGATAGTAGGTCAACATACCCATGAATCTCTGCAGACCTTTAACCGAAGTAGAGAGAGGAAATTTTGTAATTGCATCTACTTTATCGGATGAAGGCTTAATGCCTTCAGGGGATATGTTGTGTCCTAAAAATTCTATTGTTTGAACCCCAAAAATGCATTTAGAAGTTTTGATTTTAATGTCGTTTTCTGACAGACGTTGTAAGACTTCTTCTACGTGCTTCTTATGTTGACAAGCATCTTTGCTTGCGATCAAAATATCGTCTATGTAAACGAAAACATAACTCAAATCACTAAATATTCCATTTATGAATCTCTGAAATGTTTGACTTGCATTTCGAAGACCAAATGGCATTCGAGTAAATTCAAACAGTCCAAAAGGTGTGACAATTGCTGTTTTAGAGATATCCTCCTCAGCTACTGGAATGAGATGATACGCTTTGACTATGTCTAACTTCGAGAAGATACTGCAACCATTTAGATTTAATGTAAAATCCTGAATATGAGGAATCGGATATCTATCTGGAATCGTTATAGCATTTAATCGACGGTAGTCTCCGCAGGGTCTCCAATCTTGATTAGCTTTTGCAACCAAAAGTAATGGAGATGAAGCTGATGAAGATGACGGACAGCAGATTCCTAAGTCCATCATTAGTTGAAATTCTGCCTGAGCTGCCTTATATTTTACGGCGTCTAGACGCCTCGGCTTTGAAAAAGGCAGTGCCCCTCTGGTGGTGATGTAATGGACCACTGAGTGCTGAACTGGTTTGCTGTAATCCGGTGGAGCAGTTAGTGATGGATTTTTCCGAACATATTCTGAGGAATAACTGAAACATCTGCCCCTGAATCCATTAAATAAGTAAGTGCACTGAGAGGATCATGAACGAAGAGTCGGCTGGCAGGGTTGCTCCGAAACCTGTCAATAACGAAGCAATCTTTAGTTTTTTTCATTAGATTTCCAGAAACATGGTTTGACACAAGAATTTGCTTCTTTCCCATATTTTTGATGGTACCAACAGAACCTTGACTTGCTTGGACGCCTTTGATTTTGATTGCGCTGAAATGATCTACTGAGCCTACTTTCTAAATTTTTAAGGCTTCTTGTAAATTCCCTTATTTCTGACTGCAGTGATGCAATTTCATCGATGTTCTGGGAAGCTTGGGAAGAATGTGTGTTGATTCGAATTTCATCTATGTTTTTTCCTAATGATGCTTCCCATATTTTGTCTGCAATTTTCAATAGCTCTGAAATATCTCTATATCCTACGGCAATCAAAGCTACTTCTGTTTTCTTTGGTAATCGCCCTAACCAAAGTCTTTTAATGAAACTTGTTGACACTTCAGTACTACTGCCAGCGAGTTGTGACATTTTCCTGAAAAAAACTGACGGAGAATCGTCTCCCATCTCCGCATGAAAAACTAATCGTGAAATACGTTGTTCCTCGCTAGCAGAAAAACGTTCTATAAGTTTGCCTTTTAAATATTTATATCTATCTTCAGCAGGAGGATCTTGAATAATGTCCATCACCCTCTCGAATGTCTCTGGTGCCATGGCACTCAACAGGTGTATGTATTTGGTTTGGTCTCTGACAATGCGAGCGGTTTCGAATATCGCTTCCGCTTGTATAAACCATCCTACTGGAGAGCTAGCCCAGAATTGTGGCAACTTAATTGTTGAAATTTCCCCAGAGGCAGAGGGAGTAGTGAGTTCAAGCTTTTCGTCTAATGACATAGTTGCAATAATTTTATAATGTAATATGCAGAAAAAGGAAATTGAATGTGGGTAAATGAAATGTAAATCAGAGACTCGCGCGGTAAATGCAGGGATAATTTAATGAAATCACCAATGTGAGTTCAAGCTTTTCGTCTAATGACATAGTTGCAATAATTTTATAATGTAATATGCAGGAAAAGAAAATTGAATGTGGGTAAATGAAATGTAAATGAGAGACTCGCGCGGTAAATGCAGGGATAATTTAATGAAATCACCAAATCACCCAGCTGATCGAACCCTATTGCATATTTAACATAAAAAAATAATTGAATCTAAAGATATATTAGTTAAGACACGCTTTTACGCAATATGAAATCGAAATCACTTCAAACGTTGTACTTATACTAATTTTGTTTCACTTTAAATCACGCATGGCATAGTGTTACGCACCGCACTGTATATTTTCAATTCGAACGTGGTATTTTAACTTGGAACGGTAAATGTTGTGCAAAAAATTGTAATTGTTATTATTTCTTTTTTTTTAAACTAGACGTATTTTTACGTAATGCACTGTACAATTGCTCACTATTGTCTTATTCCTGTTCTTCACTTGGCAATACTCGTGTACTCACATGATACCTGTAGAGAACGCTGCAACTGCCGATGGCCGTGGTGTGAAGCTGCTGATGTGGATGTTCGTACCGATCTTCGTAGATCGGTGTGGCGACGAAAAATCTTCCACGTGAAAGGAGAAAAATTATTGTATATAATAAACGAATTAAGGTATGGTGTCTAAAGTTATTCCAATTTCAAAAGTGGCCCGGTACAGTTAATGTTGAAGAGTTTCGTCCAATTAACATTCTTAACATTTGCAAAAAAATATCAGAGTTTGGGTAAGTGTACCAATTGTGGCTATAGCGCCAATTATGGCTATAACGAACACTATTTTTGCTCAAAAACAGTCTATTTGCATTCTAAAACCACGCAAAGATTTTTCATTTCAAATATGAACATTTTAACACATTTGTGCTTCATTAGATCCGTACTGCTCAATTCCGTTTGTTAAAAATCACCCTTTTAAATTGTGTTGTCAAGATGTTTGGTATCTCTTACCATTTTGCTAAGAGCAGCACTGTAGGATATTAGCGATTTTCAAGCACCTTTTTATCTCAAAATCATCATTTTGGTGCAAAATATTAGTTATTTAACGACTACACATCAAAATCTACTTAAATTTAATCGAAAATATGCCTTTTTTCCGTATGTCCATTATTGGTACAACTAACCTTCGGTGTACCAAATATCGTAGTATACTATGGATGCTTTGTTGACAACTGTCGTTTTGGTCGACATGCCTTTTTTCCGTATGTCCATTATTGGTACAACTAACCTTCGGAGTACCAAATATCGTAGTATACTATGGATGCTTTGTTGACAACTGTCGTTTTGGTCGTAGTGCTTAGTTTACATGTAAACAAATCGGGGTTTCTCGTTGTTATTTTCGAAATATAAAGTGTTATTTTGTGTTTTAAGCATCATTTTCTTGTAAAATTATACAACATCGAATAAGTTTCATCAAAATAACGCAGTCTTGAATGACTTTCATACGAAAAAACGTGTAATCTGAACGCCGCTTGTGTCGTACTTTTGCCAAGTGCGCTCTTGTCCTTCTCTGATCGATAATTAGAGCATAATTGACCAGAAGTATCTTCAAGATAGTTGGGCAATGGCTACGATTATTCTACGATTTAAACCAATTCAAACAGGCCACCCTGATTTGCGCTCCTCTGTGTCTCGTGCTGAAACGGTAGCTAGCTTCGGTATAGATTCCAAATGAAGAAATATGAAGAATTGTCAAGAGATATAAAGTGTGTTCAAATACGCTGTTATCAGTAGATAAAGTCCCTAACATTTTAGAAGAACTTGTTTCAGTCACAGATACAACAGTGGAGGGGGGTGAATTACTCTATCGCCCCATCAATTGTGCGATTAATTGAGCGTGGATAGTGAGACAAAACGGAGATTTGAAACTGTTAATTTGACTTATTTAATGGTGTTTACTTACTAATTTACCTGCAGTGAACTTATTACTACTTGAATTGAGTTAAAAAAATGTCACAAATTGATTTTTGGTGTAAATATCCACGAGTTTACAACCACAATTGGTACAGCTATGGCGAATTGCTAGGAACACTATAGCCATAATTGGTAACTTGAAATGCAATTTTTATTCGAAATTTTCTATTGTTTCGCTAAACATTGAGTCAAAATAAGAAATACTCTCGTGTTCTACTCATTATAGGCTTCTAGAAAACATATTTACTTTTAAAATTTTACCCAATACTTATTTTTACTGCAGTAAAATCGGTATCTTGATGACATAATATAGCCATAATTGGTACACTTACACTTAGATTGAAATTGAATTTTAATTGCGTGAACTAGTGAAATCAATTATTCGCAGACTACAATTTTATTCATTGCTTGAAGTAAAGCATGCAGAAACTCTTTTAAACATCGATTTAAATGCCTTAAATGGCTGGTGGACATAAAAAATTGGCTTTAAACGTAGAGAAGACAAAATACATGAGGATATCAAATAAATAACTGCAAATTTAGCTCTCAATTCACATTCATCAGGAACAAATAGAAGAAGTGTCTGAAATTAAATATCTAGGAATAATTATTGATGATAAACTTACTTTTAGTCCTCAAATGGTCAACGCTATAGTAAAGGTGGCTAAGAAATGTGGGGTCATTAGTACGTTTAACAAAGATCTCAGTTTTTTTGCGAAAGTTCAATTGGGGTAAGTGTACCAAATATGTCACCAAGATACCGATTTTTCCCCTGTAAAAATTAATATTGAAAAAAAGGTCAAAAGCTTTAAGTTTTCTTGTAGCCTACAATGTGTATAACATGAGGGTATTTTTTATTTTCACTCAGTGTTTATAAAAATGATAGAAAAATTAAATTTAAAATTGAATCTCAAGGTACCAATTATGGCTATAGTGTTCCTAGTACCGTTATGATTCAAATTACGGGAAGCCTCGAATTTCGGACATTTGGCATGTTTTTATTGAATATCTTCTTATCAAGTCCCTAGACATGCTGCTTTTTAATTTAAGAAGTTAGCCATGATGTACTAGAATAAATTAAAATTGTGTGTGACTCCTGATGCCTCAGTAAATAAATATTTTCTGTCGGTCAGTTCACCATCTGGGGTATTCTTAGCAGTTTTGCTTCTAACCCACGTCAGTGTTTCTCGATAAATCATATTAATCGCGTCCACGTGCATTGCAATACATCGGAATCTATTGTGAAAGAAGTAATCATTGCTTAAACAACAGTATATTATCATATTGTGATCTGAGTTTGATTAAAATAGATATTTAATTTTGTCCGGAAAATGAAGCAAGATTTTTTATCTTGTTTTTAATTCCGGACAGCCGAAGTAAATTGTGATTTATTGTTTCAATGATGTTTTTAGACAGTTATAATAACAAGAAAAATAGACCGTGCCGCCATTCGTAGGATTGACTATCCTGCTATGGGGGGAATCAATTAGTCACTGAAAGCCAAGCCCGCAAGTGGGTACAGGCAGGCCTTGACCGACATCGGTTGTTGAGCCAAAAGAAAAAGAAGAAGAAGAATAACAAGAAAACAATATGTATGGGACAAGTGCATTGATGGCCGTACCGGAAAGACCGTTAATTTGCGTAGCAATTCTTGGGTTTTATTCACCTGCGAGTGCAAGTGAAAACAATACTCAAACCTCATCGTATTTGAGACCGTCGTTCTGTCCCAAACTGAAGTGCCCAAACTTAAAAACTAAAAAGGTGTAGTGTGTGTGTAAATTTGAAGATTATGAAAGGAATTTTGAGGCTGGTTGGAACATGTATAAAATCGTCCGTAATTTGAAACATGAGCTCGAAACTGTCCGGAATGTCAAACAAAATATTGTTGCAGTTTTATGATATTTTGCAATGTTTCGAGTAAAATTATTGACAATCTTTATATTTTGCACAAATGTAGAAGGTTTGTTTTAGTAAAGTGTGTAATACAGATGCTCGACAGATTGAAATTGAATTTTAATTGCGTGAACTAGTGAAATCAATTATTCGCAGACTACAATTTTATTCATTGCTTGAAGTAAAGCATGCAGAAACTCTTTTAAACATCGATTTAAATGCCTTAAATGGCTGGTGGACATAAAAAATTGGCTTTAAACGTAGAGAAGACAAAATACATGAGGATATCAAATAAATAACTGCAAATTTAGCTCTCAATTCACATTCATCAGGAACAAATAGAAGAAGTGTCTGAAATTAAATATCTAGGAATAATTATTGATGATAAACTTACTTTTAGTCCTCAAATGGTCAACGCCATAGTAAAGGTGGCTAAGAAATGTGGGGTCATTAGTACGTTTAACAAAGATCTCAGTTTTTTTGCGAAAGTTCAATTGGGGTAAGTGTACCAAATATGTCACCAAGATACCGATTTTTCCCCTGTAAAAATTAATATTGAAAAAAAGGTCAAAAGCTTTAAGTTTTCTTGTAGCCTACAATGTGTATAACATGAGGGTATTTTTTATTTTCACTCAGTGTTTATAAAAATGATAGAAAAATTAAATTTAAAATTGAATCTCAAGGTACCAATTATGGCTATAGTGTTCCTAGCAATTTGCTATAGCTATACCAATATATTGTATGTTAAAACTCGTGGATATATACACCAAAAATTACATTGTGGCATTGTTTTAACTCAAATCAAGTAATAATAAGTTTACTGCACCAATATAAGTGTGTAAACACAAATACATACGTAAAATTTACATTTTCAAATATCCGTTTTCTATAACTAGTTGATTGATATTGATAGCCTCGCTCAATTAGTCACCCTTTTTTTTTTTTTTTTTTTTTTTTTTCTTTTTTTTTTGCTGGTGACTGGTGACAAGTGTAGTTGTGTTACTGTTTAGCTCCTTGTGTTTTCCTGTAAAACGTGTGATATAAAGAGCTGAGCGCTCAAAAAAATTTCACAAGTGCTGTTAAATGTTTGTAAACTCTTTCGGTGTCACTGTTGATATTGTGTACGTTGTTTATTGTGCAAAATTACGGGTGGATTGTGCGGTCAACAGCGTTGTACGTTGAGACAACGATCGATCCTTCCCGGTGTAGATATTTGTTTGTTTTTGTGTCCGACCAAATTAGCACCGTAGTTTGTGTTGTGTGTGTGACACCGAAGAGTGTGTGTGTATTTTTGCTTGAAGACGCCTGCGTAGATATCAATGTAAGTATAAATAGTTGATAATAGTTTCGCCCGTGATTTGTTTTGCGGCATGGAGTGTTTGAAATGCTCAGCCGTGATCGTAAACGGCGATGACCCGATCGTTTGTGCCGGGAGTTGTGGGTTTAGTTTTCACCGTCGGTGTATTACACCCACACTCAATAAGCCTGCGGTAAAACTTTTAAGTGAGAACCGCAATGTTGTATATATTTGTGACATCTGTTTGGATCAAAAAGCGGGCTTGGTTGATATGGAGATTGATGCAGCTAAATCGAATGATTTGCTTGCACAAACATTGAGGGATTTAGAGGTCAATGTGAGCGTGTGGATATCTAACGCTTTAGAGAGAGGAATCGAGACTCTCAAAACTGAGCTTTGCGCGCAAGTGGAGCGTAAGTTGGAGACAACATTGCGTGAAACGTTAAGTGCTATAGAAGCCTCAAAAATGTCTAAGGTGGCCTTGCGTGCAACTTCTGACACTATGAAAACCAGCGAAACAGTGCAAGAAATAAATTTAGAATCATGGGCGACGGTCACTAAAAAAAGGAAGAGGACAAATAGTGGGGACAGTAATGTTCAAACTATTATTAATAGATTTGACGAGGGAAACAATAAAGTTACTCCCAAAATTAGGAAAAATGACGATATGAAGGAGTCCATGGGAAAAAATAAAAACAAAAATAAGAATAAAACACTGGTTATTGTTCCTAAGGTGGTTCAGTCTTGCGATACGACAAGAGCTGATCTACGCGCGAAATTGGATCCGAGGCGACAGCAAATATCGGAATTCCGTAATGGCAGGGACGGTCAAGTTTATGTTCAATGTTCTGCTCAGGCGAATTTAGATAATGTTAGAAATGAAGTAGAAGGCATTTTAGGAGACGGGTATTTGACTTCCTTGCCAATGGCACGAGTAAAAATTATTGGAATGAGTGAAAAATATTCTGAGTCCGACTTAGTAGATCTTTTGAAATCTCAAAATGAGTTAATTCCCTGGAAACAGGTGAAAGTAATTGGAATGTTTGAGAGTAAGATCTACAAGTACCAGAAACACAACGCGGTATTGGAAATCGACAATGAGACTGATAAATGTTTGGAAAAAATCGATAAAATCAATATTGGTTTTGATCGTTGTAAAATTTCTAGGAGCATACATGTTATGCGTTGTTTTAAATGTGGTCAGTTTAACCATAAGAGCACTGAATGCCAAAATAAGGAAGCTTGCTCAAAGTGCAGTGGCGAGCACCGAACGTCGGATTGCACCTCGTCCATCCTAAAGTGTGTGAATTGTGTTTTAGCTAACACATCTAGGAACCAGAAACTACAGGTACAACATGCGGCCAATAGCTATGAATGCCCGCTGTTTAAAAAACAGGTAGAGAGACGAATGCAACTTTCTCAATAGCAGGGAGGGGTGGAATTAGGGCGGTTCAGAGAGATTTTATATTTCAATGTTGCCGGTCTTTCATCTAACTATGCTATGTTTCGTGAGACAGTAGAAAAAGTTCAACCTTTGTTGGTCTTGATCTCGGAAACTCACGTGACCGAGGAGGAAGCATTTGAGCAATGTTATATAAAAGGTTATAGGGTAGTGTCGTGTTTATCACATTCACGTCACACTGGAGGTGTTGCAGCTTATGCCAGAAGTGATATTGTCCTTAAAGTGATCTTAAACGAGTCATTAGAGGGTAATTGGTTTCTCGGATTGCTTTCATGTGATAGGAGATGACCTTTTGATAGTGATAAATGAATCGCTAGAGAGTGGAATTTTCCCAAAAACATGGAAGGAATCATTGATAATACCTATTCCTAAGGTGAGCGGAGCTGCCAATGCGGAGGATTTTCGTCCTATCAACATGTTGCATGTGCTCGAAAAGGTGCTGGAGACAGTAGTTAAGGAGCAATTGGTTCAGTTTCTGAATGGAAGCGAGCTGTTGATCCGAGAGCAATCAGGATATCGGCAAGGACACTCTTGTGAGACTGCTCTGAATCTTGTACTGGCGAGGTGGAGGGTGTTGATGGATCGGAGGGAATCGATAGTTGCTGTTTTCTTGGATCTAAAACGGGCATTTGAAACAATATCTAGGCCATTATTGCTTTCTACCTTAAGGCGTTTTGGTATTGTGGGGAGGGAGCTCAGTTGGTTCGAAAGTTATTTAAAAGACAGAACTCAGAGAACTTTATTTGGTAACTCTGTATCAGAGCCTATAGAAAACACCCTTGGTGTTCCACAAGGTAGTGTTCTTGGACCAATTTTGTTTATCATGTATATCAATGACATGAAACAGGTTTTGAAGGCTTGTGAGATCAATCTTTTTGCTGACGATACTGTTCTGTTTATCTCGCACAAAGATATCAAGCAAGCAGAGTCTCTGATTAATATCGATTTAAACGCTCTGGATGGATGGCTGAAGCACAAAAAGCTGGCATTAAACATTAACAAGACTTGTTACATGGTGATGTCTGCGGGTGTATTGGACGAACCTCCATCTATTGTGATAAATTCGGAACGAATCGAAAGAGTTAGACAGGCTAAATACTTAGGGGTAATCCTAGATGACAGGTTAAAGTTCCACGCTCACATTGACTGGGTCATCGCTAAAGTGGCTAAAAAGTGTGGAGTAATAAGTAGATTGGCGAAGGATCTCGACTTCTTTGGGAAAGTTCACCTCTACAAATCATTGGTATCGCCGCACTTTGACTTTTGCTCGTCCATTCTATTTCTTGGCAACAAGGGGCAAATTAAAAGGCTTCAAAGGTTGCAAAATCGCATCATGAGGTTAGTACTAGGGTGCGGTCGACGTACGCCGACCACTGTTATGCTAGATATTCTTCAATGGATGTCGGTAGAGCAGAGGATTGTATACCAGACCATGATCTTTATTTTTAAAATGTTAAAAGGCCTGTTGCCTGGGTATCTGGGGGAGAGCATAATTCGGGGGTACGACGTCCACTGGCACTGCACACGCAGAGCTAATGAGCCGAGGGTACCCAACTTGCAGTCACAAAGTGCCAGAAACTCTTTGTTCTTCAAAGGAATTCAACGGTACAACAGATTACCCGGAGAAATTAAGAATGCGAGAAACTTATTTGATTTCAAACGTAAGTGCGTCATTTATGTTAAGCAAACTGTGTAACGTGAAATATGTGTAGATGTCCTATGTCACTATGTAATTTGTAACTACAGTTGTCATCACGATCTTGATGATGATGATAAGATTTTTTTTCTTTATATATGAAAATTTAAATTAAAAATATATATATATATAAGAAAGAGACAACATAGGTTTGAGACACGCGCGCGTTGAAGTGGACATTCGGGATCTATTTGTGGGAATTTACGGTTTGCACACGGTCTGGGAGGTCACAACAGGATTCACTCATTGATGATTGTAAGTGGCCAATTCCAGATACATTAGGTTCACCTGCTTCGGAAGGTAGTGCCCTAGAGCCAACCATTGGCACTAGTGGAACTGGCCATATGCATGTTGCAGTTGTGTTCCGATAAGTAGTGCGCCGGATCCACTAGTTGGTTCTTGGCGAGCTACGTAAGGGATACATTAAATTCTCCTGCTTCGGAAGGTAGTGCCCTGGAGCCAGCCGTTGGTGCCAGAGACCCTGGAGTCAGCGGTTGGCACTAGTGGAACTGGCCATATGCATGTCGCAGTTGTGTCCTGATAAGTGGTGCGCCGGATCCATGTATTGGTTCTTGGCGAACTACGTAAAGGATGCTAGGGAATGCTATTGTATTCGATGGAGTATGACCCGTTTTTTCTTGATGAAACTATGTTGGTCATCTTGGGTGTGTGTATGACTCGGACGGTTCCTCTGAGAGTTTTCCGAAGCCACCACTTGCTCGTTTTTTTATTTCATAACAACTATTAGAGTAGAATTATCTTATAGATACTTTCGTCCTTCTCAAACCTGTGATGGGGTAAGAGGTGGGACTTATCATCATCATCATCACCCAATTGATGGAGCTAATCCTTCATTTTTTTCTTTCTTACAACTGTCCGATTACACCATGCTTCGACACACTTCATATCACCTTGACAATCCTTCATATCACTTGGAAGCTATACAGAAACCAGCTACCGTTTCAGCGCGATACGAAGAGGATCACACATCGGGGTGGTCTGTTTGATTTTGTTTAGAGATACCAAACATCTTGACAACACATTTTAAAAGAGTGATATTTAACAAACGAAAGTAGCCAGCATGGAACTAATGAAGCACACATGTGTTAAAATGTTAATATTTGAAATGAAAAATCTATCCCTGGTTTAAGAGTGTAAATAGACTGTATTAGAGCAAAAATATTGTTAGTTAAAGCCATAATTGGCGCTATAGCCACAATTGGTACACTTACCCTATACAAATCCTTGATTTCACCACATTTTGATTGCTGTGCCACTGTTCTGTTTCTAGGGAATCAACCCCATATTTCAAAGATTACAGCATATAACAAAATAGAGTCATGAGATTAGTTTTAAGTCTTGGTAGATACACTTAATCTGCTATTCTGCTTGAAATAATACAATCAATGTTAATCAAGCAAAGAGTTGTGCATCAGACTATCATTTTTATTTACAAAATCTTAGGGGAACTGGGGGTAGTTTCCACACCTTAAGGTTTTCCCCTGATTGCAATACTTTTGCCAATGTAAACTTACTAGTAGACGTCGAAAAAGCTTTTTTGATTCATAATGTACCATCTTACGAGAAACTACGGTTCCTGGATTGATTTTGATAACATTTTAATAAAAAATAAAAAGGGTGTTTTTTGTTGCATCAAGACTGGAGTGTCGATAACATCGACACCATGATGGGGTAAAATCGACACCTTGTGGGGTGATTTCGACACATTAAAATAACAAACTCTGATGGCCGGTTGTTTTTCATTGAAGGCCAACAAAGTATATCGTGCCAATTTTAAGAAAAATTAACACAAAACATTATTGAAATATGCGAAAGATATAAAGTTACAGGCAAGAACAAAAACTTCGTTACAAATAGCATGGGACCAGACTCCATGTAGTAGAAGCTGTGGAGATAGCATCTGGTTTACGGAATGATTGGTTAAGATTCCTTGAAAAAATAACCTTGCAGCCAGTATCTAGCAATCGTCTTCTTTTTTTTATGAAATCGAAAGGTTTAATTTTATTTTTCTCTGCCATCTCGAAAGCCAAAAGTCGAACATCGGTCAATGTGATTCCATACCAGCGACTATTTTTTTCTTCATTTAAGCATAAACCGGCCTAAAGTAAGCCGAAAATACGGTCTAAGCCATAACAATATAAATTTTAATAAGCCTAAACCATATGTTAAGTATATGTTTTGTGTCCGAGTTTGGCAAATGTTCTACGAGGGCATAATAGCTAAATTCCTTAATTAAAAGCTCCTTGGTTTGTTGACATCGCGAATTTTCAAGCATCCAAGGTATTTTTAATTGAGTGTTTGCTCAGCTTAATCATTACATTTGTCGTTCATAGTTACGTGACATTTGTAGAAAATATAAACACGATATTTAAAAATAAAGTTAACATGCTACAAATAAGCATTGCACTACTACCAAGTGTTACGTTGATTTTACCCCCATTGGCCACACAAGTCTTAGTGACATTTTATGCTATATCGCTTAATATAAAAATTAAGCACTTTGATAGAGAACTAATCAGTAGTGTTTATAAAACAATACTATTAACACGAAAACTATAATTTTGTTGAATTAACGCCACAATTGTTTAAGTCCCAAAAATAAAAACTTACATCGTCTGTCAATCTGAATCTTCTTCTTCCTCTTTTTGGCTCAACAACCGTTGTCGGTCAAGGCCTGCCTGTACCACTTGTGCCAGTACCCCCCCCCCCCCCCCACCATAGCAGGATAGTCAGTCCTACGTATGGCGGCACGGTCCATTTGGGGTTTGAACCCATGACGGGCATGTTGTTAAGTCGTACGAGTTGACGCCTGTACTACGAGACCGTCAATCTGAATAATCATGTGTTTATTTTGTTGTTTTATGACAATTGACTGGTTTCTAATCAGTGAAATGTGAGTCAAATATTAGAAACAGTTGATATAAATAATGTGTACCAATTTTTATTCTTCAAAAAGTTCTATAAATACTAAAACAGCAAGGTATCGAACTTACCCACAGTGTCGAACCAACTCTGACTTTCCCTACATGGTATGTTCCCTAGGTATCTTAGAGAGCATATTGTTAGAGGAACTGACGTCCACCGCCATCGTGCTCAAAGAGCTAATGAGCCAAGAGCGCCTCACTACCTGTTCAGGAATGCTCAAAACTCATAATTTTTTAAGTTATTCGTACGTACAAATCGTTGCCAGTCGAAATAATAAATGCTGTAAACCTTCTACAATTTAAAAATAAATGTGTAGCTTATATTAAGCAATTTGTTAAGTAGTGCTGTGTTTAGTAGTAATAAACGTATTTAGATTAATGTGTTTTGTTTTGTGTTTTTTGTGTAGCATATCAACCACATTCATCCGATAATGATAGAAATATTATTTGTTTTTCAATTAAATAATTGTAAAATAAATCTTTAAAATTTTTAATTTGAAATAACAAAAAAAATATTTGAGAGTCTTCAAAGATTTGAGACGCGCGCGTATAGTGGACCATGAACATGGATCAGTCAATAGAAAATGAATGGAGTTAGTGGTACCTGATCAGATTCTTTGGTCAAAGAATGTATCACATCATACACTAGTAATTTAGTAATACAAAGTAATAAGTCCATTTTTAAAGTAATAAATACAACATATCTTAAGATAATTTCGTCCTTCTCGAACCTATGAAGGGGAAAGGGTGGGACCATCATCATCTTTTTATAAACTAACATATCGCTAACAATGTTTCTGATTGTCGTTATGGCATCTCTTAATACGTATACGAATTACGTGAAATATTCCCAGTAAGTTAATTCCCAGTAGTTTTGTTTTTAGTTTTGAAACCTATTTTAAAATAACAGCTGTGGTACAATTGTTATCAGTTCTTGAGTTTTGTTCACAGCTATTCTTCTTTTTAATGATAAAATGATTGATGCAAATAAATCATAATTTTATTAATGATGTTTTCCATATGCTACAGATACTGAACAGAAATTGTACTGGTTATTTGTTGGTTTGTTATTCATTAGTATATACATACATACATACACATGTACACACATACATACATACCTAAATACATACATGTTATACATTTTTTTCAATTAACAGCGTACACGTATAAAACACTACGCTGTTAATTAAAAAATCAACAGCAGCCTAACTTCCGCAGTGCATAATGTTGATGAGTTTCTATACAAATTGTTTCTCCGCTTTTCTCAACCGTGAAAACCAGACCCATTGAATCATTCTACTCAACCATTCCTATTGTATTTCAGTTTGAATGTAATGACAGTTTCCTGAACTGAAACGGAGAATAATACTCATAATCATAATAAACTTTCGGAAAATGAAAACGTACCCTAGGGCATGGCAGCATAACACAGTAAACTCACTGTACTGAAACAGCTCTATGGTTTCCGAGGGCATCCACTGTTGTTTATCTTTGCCAAAGATGCTACGTTGAACATGCTGCAAAAAATAGATGCAATGTTTTGTTTCATCTTATTTATCTATTCTTTGTCTTATTTCTTTTTTTTTGTATTGTTGTTCGTTTTTAGTAGTTTTAATCATCATTAAGACTGAGTCAAATTGAAAAAGGAATGCTCACGTGTTTTATTAAGTAACATAGCGTAAATGTATTCAATGTCAGTATGTAATGTCTAGTAATATCTAGTTTTTACAAATTCATGCGACATAAACCGCCTTACGAATTAATTACATAAAGACAGACATTATTATTTAAATTTTTATTGAAAAAATAATGTTTAGGAAGCTTGTTACGTGAGTTATAGGTTATATTAAAAATGGGTTTTTTGAGTTACATACGTGGGTGGTTACATATATGCATTTATGGTTGTATGGTTATAGTATATATGGTTACATACATTAATTTTTTTTTGCGGTGTATGTATAACTTGGCATGAGTACATCGT
This sequence comes from Anopheles gambiae, assembly GCF_943734735.2. Lineage (NCBI taxonomy): Eukaryota > Metazoa > Arthropoda > Insecta > Diptera > Culicidae > Anopheles > Anopheles gambiae. Next base: position 59,253,745 of record NC_064601.1, on the reverse strand, counting down.
GAACGTTACATACGTCTGTTGCTACAGTCAACTCTCTCTTATTTGTAAGTCAATGGGACTACGGAATACAGAGTTTCACACATTCATGCCTATTATTTTACTCTAATGACATTCGATTACGTCGGAAGCACTCAAGTCGAGTGGGAGGAAATTTGGTATACGTATACGCGTATGAAGATCAGGTGGTCTCATCCCATACAAATTGACAACTAATTTCGGAAACAAAAAAGCTACATTTGACAGAATGGGTGAGATGATTCCATTGGAACGGTTCGCTTTTCTTAGCGACACTTACGTAGTAGGGTAAAGGTACCAATAGTGGTGCAATTTGTAGAGGTACCGATGTGTTTTAATGGATTTAAAGTGACAGGAAGGACAATTTCTGAATATTTTAACAAATATGTTTTGGAATATGTTTTATCTTTGCAATCACAACCATTTTTATCATGAAACACATAAATTTTACGAAAAAATACATATTTTTGTGATCGCTTTGTTGTACCTATAATGGTGGTATGGTTCCTATAGTCGTCGTATTGTGTTCCTATAGTGGTGGTAAACAAAGATGCATCAAAAACGGTGTATAATATCAATGAAACTTAGTTTCGAAGCTGTTTTCGTATGAATAGCAAGGATTACTGCCATAATATTGGTTTCTTGCGTAATTTGATCGTAAAAAAATGTATAAATTTGATTAATGAAACTATTCACTAAAGTACTGCATCACACCTATTGTCAACCTACACCCGGAAGAGTCTGCTTGATTTGAAGTCAATTTTTCATTCAACCAGATAAGCGAATTTTGGCCTGTTTTTGGTAAATTACCTACATAAAACTCATTTCTGTTGCTTATTTTAGTGAAAACAGTACGACATGTCAAAAATTTCCTCAAAAAAATCTAAAACGACCTGTTTTTATTGATTTTATAACTATAACCACTATAGGAACATGCCTTTTTTGTGTACCTATGGCCGCGGGGCCACGGGGCTTTCTCAAGCTGAGAAATCATTCTCAAACACTCATTTAAGTTTCTCAAGCACTCAAATCTTGTTCTCAGACGCGAGCCCGTGGCCGTCGTCAGTTTTTCTCACTTCGAGAAACTGATAAAGCCACTCATGCTTTATTTGGAGCTTTAAATAGAAAATATATTTTTGATCGCATTTTTTTTTTTAATTTGTTTTCTTCAATTATAAACATTGAATACATTTTCCAAAGTGATTACCGAAAAACAAATAGCACAATTGCTCATATTTCAGTTAGCCGATCGCTGCATCGTCAACTTTCTCAAAGATTCTCAAAGATTCTCAAAACCGATTTTGTTCGGCCGCGGGGCCATGGGGATTCTCAGCGCTCATTTTCTCAAGCACTCATGAGTGCTTTTGAGAAATCCTCGTTCTCAGCGTTTGTCGAATCGGAACAAAATCGGTTTTGAGAATCTTTGAGAATCTTTGAGAAAGTTGACGATGCAGCGATCGGCTAACTGAAATATGAGAAATTGTGCTATTTGTTTTTCGGTAATCACTTTGCAAAACGTATTCAATGTTTATAATTGAAAAATAAAAAAAAAAATTGTGATCAAAAACTAAGTTTCTATTTAAAGCTTCAAATAAAGCTTGAGTGGCTTTATCAGTTTCTCAGAGTGAGAAAAATTGAAGACGGCCACGAGCTCACGTCTGAGAACAAGTTTTGAGTGCTTGAGAAACTTAAATGAGTGCTTGAGAATGTTTTCTCAGCTTGAGAATGCTCCGTGGCCCCGCGGCCTTCCGATTCGACAAACGCTGAGAACGAGGATTTCTCAAAAGCACTCATGAGTGCTTGAGAAAATGAGTGTTGAGAATCCCCATGGCCCCGCGGCCTATAATGGCACTATGGTAAAAAACACTTAAAAATGCATGAATATGGTCAAAAGGCAAATAATTTTAGTAGAACAATAACATTACATAACAGTCATGTTGAAAAACTAGTAATTGCGTGGTTATGTGGTCATTTAAAATGTTTACAGAAAAATGAGTTTCGTTATGAAATCCTAAGGATTTTGGAAAAATGTTGACACATTTTACAAAATAATGGATTTTTCGGTCACTAAGTAACGGAATGGCCCCATTTAACTTTTAAATCCTTTGTAAAAGGCTAAAGAACATTTCACACTAGCTTAAATAACTTAATTACTTTTAATTTGCCCTATGAACTGCATTTTAGAGCAATAGCACCACTATTGGTACTATCACCACTATAGGTACATTTACCCTATACATTGGTGTCCTCATCGACGGCATTATTTTGAAACAAAAATGGATTTTAATTCGTTCAGAATTGATTTAGCTTACAATTAGAAATATTTTACGTATTTTTAATGGTATGTTATTGTACAAAATGAAGAGTTTAAGAGTGTTTGTGTATTCGGAAAGTCGCCAGAAAGGTTTTTGGGAAAAGTGTTCACCCGTTCTGTCAAAAAGTGACGTTTTTTCATAAAAAACAGTCTTTGAGGCATCCTGGTTGTTAATTATTATTAACGGTCGCTGGCACTGTGTTACTTTTTAAATTTCCCGAAAGAGGGCGACACAGACAGTGTTTAGTGTGGTCAACGTTTACCACTGATCGGGTTGAGCATTTCCGAAGGATCCCGATCTAGGCTAAGCGAAACATGCAAGGTCACTCTTTCGTCGAAGCCCACGACAAGTGACGGATTTTTAAGCGTATCTAACGAAAGAATAAATAATAAGACAGCTTAAAAAACGTTTGTTTTAACTTAAAAAATAGTTACCAACTGGCGAAAGAAAGAGTCCTGCAGTGTGCAACACTGGTCTTCATACACTTTAGGTTCCAATCGACGTTTATGTTCTTGTATCTGTGTGCTTGAGTTGGTCGAAGCAACCGACGGTAGGAGTAAGTGTAAACAAACGGATTCAGCACTTCTTTAAAATAGTTTTTTTTTCCATTTTTTTATAAATGGGCTAAAAATTAGTAATTGAAGTGTTGATAAACGAAAGTTAAACTTAATTATAATTGTAAAAAGCAGCTTAAATTATGTGTATGGTTAAAATTTTCGTGTTCCCGACAGCTTGAGCTGTCAGCAGAAAATCTCCCGAATGCACCTGTTTCCTGTTGGAATAATACGGTACCGTTTTTTACTTCGTCGACTCTAATGTACTGATGAGTTACTCGAAGGGGAATGTTGTTAGCAAAACGATTCAAAGTGAACATAATGCACGTTCGAGTGAATCTTCTCGAATGCCGAACGCAATAAAATAGACCTAATTATCTCAAAACCGTGAGACAATTACACAACTATTTAATACATGAGGACATGCCGTTCTTGCTATAGAGGGAATATAGAGGGAACAGTATCTTTATATTTATCTTTATAATTATTCCTACACTTGCTTTTAGAGATAAGTGTCCTTTACAAAATTCAAAAGTTTTTCAATTTCATTGTAATTGTTGGAAAGTACAATATCCAAGTGCTCTCCAAGTCTGTGTCTCTTCCTTTCTGCGTAATATCCAAAACAATTCATTAAAATGTGTTCCACCGTTGTATCACATCCACAAAATGGGAAGATTAACGGTGATTCCTTTTTAAGTTTGTACACTGGTGGACATAAAAATAGGAACTTTTTTCTGTGACCGAAAGACATAGTTCTTGTCAGAAATATTTGGTAGCCCTGAAAAGGACTGTTTAAGTGGTTGTTGGGAGGAGGTGTTGCGGTGTTCCACTGAGCGAAAACACATTCTAACGGTCAATCTGGTGACCGTTATTCGCTATCACTTCCTGACAGCGTTTGGCCATATCGCCAATGAGATTACGGCATTCGCTTCTGTCTATGCGTTCCCACATAACCTTGCAGCGTGTCCATAGATCATCGGCTGAACGTGCATGCTTGTTCTTAAGCTGACGTTTGAGAGTTGACCACAGATTTTCAATCGGGTTGAGGTCAGGACTCAACGCAGGCCACGGTAGAACTTGCACATCCTGGTTTGCCAAATAACATTTAACTGTTCGCGATGTGTGCTTAGAGTCGTTATCATGCTGAAAGATGTAATGTTCTTCGTCTCCGAATTGTTGTCGGGCGTATGGCAACATCTTACGACTAAGTATTTTTCTATACCCTTCCGAGTTCAGTGTCCCGTTGATACGGAACAAAGGACCCGTGCCGTGCCAGGAGAAGCAACCCCACACCATTACGTGGCCGCCTCCGTGACTAAGGGTTTTTATCGTATTTTTCGGATGATACGCCTGATTAGGAAAGCGCCAGACGTATTTAATGCCGTCCGAACCATCCAGATTGATTCTGGACTCATCCGAAAAAATGATTTTGCTCCACCAAAAGATGGATGCAGCTAAATGTTCTTCGGCAAACCGAATGCGCGCTTCTACGTGGTGCGGCTGCAGCTTACGAACCTTCCTCGGTCTCCGGGCACAGAACCCAGCGGCGTGTAAACGGCGAGACACCCGGCCTCAGCACCATTTTTCGATCGAAAAAATTCGATAGGCGCTCACGTAAAACTGACAGTATAACTATTTCTTTCATACTCCTGCATGAAGTCGATTCCCATCGAGTTCAGTACTTAGTGTAGGCAAACCATTTTTTAAAATATTTAATAAATGATTTTTTATCACCCAAAATATTGAAAAAGAACCAGAACAATTACCAACTTGCTTTTACATAACGTTTTTCAAAACCATTAACCTTAATTTATGGCATTTTTCTGATATTCGAAAATTTCCGCAGCTCAATGAGTTGCGGATTTTTCGCCATACAAAGCGGAACGATCGAATTTTTGTAGCATAGTTCATTTTGCTCGTGAGTGTCATGGTATACCAGTTTTCAAAAAGACCAGTAAAATGAACACCTTGGCGGCGAAATGAGTGTCAAATGACACCAAATTGACAGCCGGATCGATCGAATTTTTTCGATCGAAAAATTGTGCTGAGGCCGACCGTTTTCGCCGAAACTTGCAAACCAAGCTCCTGCTTGATACGAGTGCAAGTTTTGAAAGGATCCGCCCTGATCATCTCAACAATCCGCGCGTCAACGTCGGCCGTTGTTTTTCGCGGACGACCTGTCGATTTACCCGTAGCCTCGCTACGAATGGCGTTGTCCACAAACGTCCGCGAACGGCCGAACGCCTTGCAGATTGTCTTGATTGGCACGTTCTCACGATACAGCCCCTGAATGTGTTTTCGCTCCTCTGGTGTGCAGTGCTTTCCGCGACCCATGATGATTTTGTGGAATTTTTAAACTGCAACCTTTCACCTTGACCACTGATGGAAGAATGAAGCACAACACGGTTTGGCTCTCCTTTTATACTGCCGCAAAACGCTGCCGGCACTCAAAACTCAGATAAGTAGCGAACCAAAAATGAGAGTATAAAAGGCAAAATTCGGCTATTGCAAATTCAGTACGCCTCGAACTGTTGGCGATGACACACCTAGTGTATGCAAAAAAAACACACAAATTTTTTTTTTCCTATTTTAATATCCACCAGTGTACGTGTGCGTAAGTCGGGTTTGTCCAATTCTCAACCTTGTTAACACTCTTTGATCGCTGTGATCTAGTGGATCGTTCCAAGGTGCCGTAGTTTGTTTAATTTTTTTTAGGTTGGTAATGGGTGATTTGTTAAAATTTTGTGTCAGCCATGTTTATAAAATAATGTGTATAATGTGTCACTTCTAACACCCTAAGAATTCAGAATCTAAAATATTATTGAAATATCGGGCACTAACAGTAGCACCAGCGTACAGAACAACAGTTTGAAACTTCCATTCAGACAATTACTCCGCGGAAAGTCCGCATACAATTTCAGTCATGCCATTTTATCCACCATGTCAAAAATCAAATGTTTTTTTCTTTGTAATCCCATAGAATCTTTCATATATTCCTGAACGATTTCAAATCAATGCCTCCTGTTTTGTTGATTAAAGTTGTCCAAGTCGTGGCAAAATTTTGTATTTCGTGAAGTTCCTCACCAGCATCGAGCGAGTAATAGCATACAGGGTTTTATAGCCAATTTTATATTGTTAACTAGTTATCGGTTTTCGTCAAGTGTGACTTTGGCGTCTTAAACCCTCAATTGGACGCAGTAAACTCTATTCTGATGTTGTAAAGTATGAAACTGTCGTTGTCAAATTTGAATCCGGCGTACTCAGTAGGGGAAGTCGGGGTTGGTTCGACACTGCGGGTAAGTTCGACACCTTGCCGTTTTTGTATTTATAGAACTTTTTGAAGACAAAAAACTTATACATATTATTTACGTCAACTGTTTCGAATATTTGAGTCACATTTCACTGATCAGAAACTTGTCAATTGTCAAAAAACAACAAAATAAACACATGGTGGTTCTGATTGACAGCCGATGTAAGTTTTTACTTCTGGGACTTATTCATATTCATATTCATATTCATATTCATATTTATTTGTCTACCTTTTGGTTACACAAATGCTTAAATAATACTTATTACCTATGTTCCTAACCTAACAAAAATTAACACAAATTATCAAAAATTTGAGAAAATTTTTTTTTTAGAAAATTAGAATCTAAAATTAAAAACTAAGGCAGCACGGGATTATGGAGGGTTCTGATGCGGGATCGGAAAGAGGATAAGGGAAGGTTGAAATCAAACATAGAGTATACACAGTTAAATCGACGAATTGCACGAAGAAGGGGGTCATTACGGCCCACTGCAGTTCGGCGGGAAGGGATCACTAGGGGAGGGCGGTTTCGAAGAACACTTAAGGAATTGTGGCGTTATTTCAACAAAATTATAGTTTCCATGTTAATAGTATTGTTTTATAAATACTATTGATTAGTTCTGTATCACAAGGCGTAATTTTTACATTAATCTATAGAATATAAAATGTCACTAAAACTTGTGCGGCCAATGGGGGTAAATTCGACACCCCACTTGGTAGTAGTGTAATGCTTATTTGTAGCATGTTAACTTTGTTTATATCGTAATTTGAAAGTGCCTGTATTTTATAAAGATGTCCCTTAACGATGTACGACAAACGTAATAATCAAGCTGAACAAACACGCAATTAAAAATACCGTAGAAGCTTGAAAATTCAAGATGTCAACAAACCTAGGAAGTTATAATTATGGAATTTAGCTATTATTCTCTCACAGAACGTTTGCCAAACTCGGACTCAAAACATGTACTTTGTATATGGTTTAGGCTTATGAAAGCCTGGTCCGAGTCTGGTCCGATGCTATTTGAAATGAAATTTTTGTTCTTGCTTGTATTTTCATTTTTTTCGTATATTTCAATACTGTTTTGTGTTAATTTTTCGTAAAATTGGTACGAAATACTTTGTTGAACTTCAATGAAAACTACAGGCCATCAGAGTTTGCTATTTTGAACGCTAAAACCAATGTGTCGAAATCACCCCCAAGGTGTCGATTTTACCCCATCATGGTGTCGAACTTACCCGCACTGCAGTCGTGACGCAACAAAAAACACACTTTTTTATTTTTATCTAAATATTATCAAAATCAATCCAAGAACCGTAGTTTCTCGTAAGATGGTACATAATACACCAAAAAAGCTTTTTCGATGTCTACTAGTAAGTTTACATTGGCAAAAGTATTGCAATCAGGGGAAAACCTTAAGGTGTCGAAACTACCCCCAGTACCCCTATACCTCACATTTCGTGCGGGCTTGAAGTCTTCTGGATCTCACCAGTCGGTGAAGCTCATAGTGAAGTGAAGCGGTTCATTCACGATTCCCCTGCACAATACGTCTCCGGATTTCGCTGCTGATGTCGTTGTCCGAAGTACGACCGTCCCGAGATAGCAAAACTCCTTCACCACCTCGAGAATGTCGCCGTCAACTAATACACTGCTTCCCAGATGGTCTGAGTCACCGGCAAGCAGGTACTTCGTCTTCGTCGCATTGATTCCAATTCTTTCTGCTTTGCGTTTGAGTCGGGTGTACGCCTCACACACCTTCGCTGCTGTCCTGCCGATGATGTCGATGTCATCCGCGAAGCCAAGAAATTGAAGAGATCGGTAGAGGATCGTGCCATCGCCTAGCCCCGCGCCTTGAATGACACCTTCCAGAGCGATGTTGAAGAGCAGACAGGAGAGTCCGTCACCTTGCCTCAGGTGACGTCAAGTTCGATACTCTCACCTTGCACTGCACCCCGTTCATGGTGGCTTCTAACAGCCGGATCAACTTCTCACGGAAGAGGTACCGCAGCATGATGCTCCATAGCTCCTTCCGGTCTATGGTGTCGTAGTCCGCCTTGAGGTCGATGAACAGGTGATGCGTTGGGATCTGGCGCTCTCGGCACTTCTGGAGGATCTGCCGTAGAGTGAAAATTTGGTCAGTGGTGGATTTGCCTCCAACAAACCCAGCTTGGTAGCTGCAGACAAAATTTGTAGCAACCCCCAAGACAATCGCATAACAATCGGATTGAACGCGCAACATTTTCCATACAATCCGCAGTGTTGCGTTTTCTTCGCGTAAACTTTGCGTGCAATTTCAATGAGCCAAGCGATTTTACCCCCTCCTACACGCGTGGTATCCTAAAGCACACTTGTCCCGGCAACGATCACCACATACACACACACATCTCCACTCTCAGAGTACGACATCTTCCCTGTTGCTGTTCTTGACTCAGACAAAATTTGTGTTTCTACACTTGTTGTTCAAAAAAGTAGTAGCTCCTAAGATCTGAATTTACAAACTGTTCAGGCACAGCCCTGTCACTTCATATCGTGCTTAACGAAAAACGAACATTCTTCGTTCAATTTCGAGTGTTCGGCTCGATCGAGTAGTTTATAAATAACAGTGTATGTCGCGAATAAACTCTCTCTTCCAATTTTGCTGCACAACGAATAACTGCTGGTAAATATTAAAGGTTTGAAAGTTACACCGAAACGCGGAAAATAAATTATCCGAAATAGTGAGATTAAACATTGGTGCCGTGACCAGGATTAAGACGATTCTGGTTTTCTGAATCTTAATTATTCTCGCGATAATCACTGTTTGCGCGCGTGTAACTGTGCTTTAGTCGCCTCACAATCGACCAAGTTCACTGTGTCTGCGAAATTTAGCGTTTTTTGTCAAACCGCACTATGACTGCTCCGATAAACGTTTTGTCGTCCAGAAGGACAGTTTTACTAGCAGTATTGGCTAAGCATGAAAAGTTTTTGGCAGAATTTGACCCGGAACGGGATGCAATCGAAATCAAAATTCGCATTGCAAAGGTCCAGAAACTTTCCGTTGATTTGGAAGCAATTCAGGCCAAATTGGAAGATGCGGCGGCCACCGAGGAAGTGATTAGTCACAGTGCCGCGTTACGAGACGATTTTGGCTCGCGTTTGATACGCCTTGAAGCCCATTTGAAGGCTAAACGGGTGCACGCTCCGCGATCCGCAAGCACAACACCAAACACTAACCCGTTGGCAGGTATAAAGCTTCCCACCATCTCACTTCCTGAGTTCGATGGTGATTACATGCAATGGCTCACGTATAGGGACACTTTTGAGGGATTAATTCACGAAAACATGGAACTACCACCGATACAAAAGTTTCATTATTTACGAGCTTCCGTGAAAGGCGAGGCCGCAAAAGTGATCGAAGCAATCACGATCAGCGCAGCCAATTACGAGCTAGCATGGCAAATGCTCACCGAACGATACTCGAATGAGTATTTGTTAAAGAAACGGCATCTTCAAGCACTTTTTGGTATGGCCACCGTTAAGAAGGAGAGTGCATCAACCCTTCACCATCTTGTGGACGAGTTCGAACGTCACAAGAAAACGCTCAATCATATAGGCGAAAAAACGGAGGCATGGAGCTGCTTGTTAGAACACTTAATGTGCACAAAATTGCCTACCTCCACATTAAGAGATTGGGAGGAAAATGCCTCAACTAGCCAAAATCCTAGTTACGAAGGATTAATCGCATTTTTACAGCGCCGTATGCGAGTGTTGGAAACCCTACAGGTAAACATTACCGAAGCTCCCCCTACCGTGAACCAAACGCACTACGCACATAAACATGCTCCGCCTATGCGCTTAGCAAGCTTTCCGTCAACATCACACGACACACGCACATGCCCTTTATGCCACTCCGATCACAATTTAACGAAATGCCCCCGTTTCATGCAAATGTCACCGGAGGAACGGTACCGAAACACAATGACACTGAAATTGTGCTTGAATTGCTTGCGCGACAATCACCGTGTGCGTGATTGCTCATCGCAATACAAGTGCAGACACTGCAATTCAACACACCACTCGCTTTTACACTCTTCACAAAATTACGGCACATTTTCCACTGCAAACACGTCAGCTGCGCAAAATGCTTCCGTACGCAACACACACAACACAGACGATCACACGGCAAACACGCAACGCACTTATGCAGCAGCATTGAGGCAAACTACGGAACAAGTTCTGCTTCAAACTGCACTAGTAAACATTGTTGATGCACATGGCATAATGCTGCATAATCCTGCACGCGCACTTTTAGATAGTGCCTCCCAGCCAGATTTGATGAGTAGCCGTTTTGCTAACCGGCTAGGTATCAAATCGGGCACGGTCGATATCACGCTGATTGGTGCTGGTCAATCGTCCACCCCGGTGCGGAAATCGATGCGCACCACGGTATCATCCAGAGCGAGCCCTTATGCGATTAACGTTGAGTTTTTGATAGTCGAGAAGCTTATTGCTGACCTGCCCGCACATGATGTGCCCACCAGCGGCTGGAAATTACCGCCACATATCATATTCGCCGACCCCCATTTCGAGAAGTCGGCACCGATCGACATTATTCTCGGTGCCCGGCACTATCACACGTTCTTTGTAAGCGGGGCGCAATATAAAATGTCATCGAATGTACCAGTCCTGATGGAGAGCGTATTTGGCTGGGTCGTGAGTGGATCAGCATCTACCTCTCAGCCAGCAACATCCAATACTTTTCACACTTCATCCGTGGTGTGTATGGTTTCACTAGAAGAATCAATAGAGCGTTTCTGGAAAGTAGAAGAACTACAGGTTAACGATGGCTATTCTCCTGAGGATCGCAAATGTGAGCAATTTTACAAGGATACAACACAGCGAGATGAAGCTGGTCGTTATATGGTATGCTTACCTAAACAAGCAGACTTCGATGTTAAGCTTGGCCTTTCGAAGGCAGCAGCATTAAGGCGGTTTAGTTTGTTAGAAAGGAGGTTAGAACGAGATCCAAACGTAAAAGCGGCGTACCATGACTTCATGCGTGAGTATCTGGAGCTTGGGCACATGTCACGCATAAAAAATCCCTCCAACGACGAACGCGCGTATTATCTGCCTCACCATCCCGTGTTCAAAGCCGCTAGCTCCACAACAAAGGTTCGCGTGGTATTTGATGGTTCAGCTAAGACGTCCACCGGCTTTTCGCTAAACGAGGCGTTATGCGTCGGCCCTGTCGTGCAGGACGATCTGCTCGACATAATTTTGCGCTTCCGCACATATAAGGTAGCCGTTGTTGGAGATATTGCGAAAATGTATCGACAAGTATTGCTCCATCCTAACGACCGGAAATTTGTACGCATTTGCTTTCGATTTTCGCCTCACTCGCCAATCGAATATTTTGAGCTGAATACGGTTACTTATGGCTTAGCCCCCTCATCATTCTTGGCAACCAGAACATTGCTGCAGCTTGCAAACGATGAGGGCGCCTCTTGTCCCAATGCTGCAGCTGCTTTGAAAACTAACTTCTACGTTGACGATTTCATCGGTGGTGCTGATTCCATCGGAAATGCTCGCCAGTTGCGAATCGAGCTTTCTCAATTGCTCGCCAAAGGCGGCTTCGAGCTGCGAAAGTGGACATCCAATCAGCTCGAGGTGCTCGCCGGTTTAAATGCGGATCAAATCGGCACACAGTCAGCGCGGCAATTCTTACCACACAAGACGGTAAAGGCTCTTGGTGTTTCATGGGAGCCAGAGCATGACGTTTTATCCTTTGAATCCGCAATATGTGTCCAGTGATGTGTCCATTCCGACAAAGCGATCCATTCTATCCAACGTAGCTCGCATGTTCGATCCGCTGGGCCTGATCTCCCCGATTGTCATTCGGGCCAAGATGATGATGCAGGAATTATGGTTGCAGAAAGCTGGTTGGGACGAGTATGTTCCAGATACTATCTGGAAGAAATGGAAAACAATACAAGAGGACTGGCAACTCATCTCTGAATTCAAGGTTAGTCGTTATGCGCTTCTCCCAGGTGCGCGTATTCAGCTACATACCTTCTGTGATGCATCGGAGGCAGCATATGGAGCCTGCATTTATGCGCGTTGTGAAGGCGAAGGTGGGCAGATTCGCATAACGTTGCTTTCTTCCAAATTGCGTGTGGCACCGCTCAAGCGCGTCACACTACCTCGCCTTGAACTATGCGCTGCTGTATTAGGAGCACACCTGCATCACCGAGTAAAGAAGGCGATGGGGATCAACGTTGCAGAATCTTTCTTTTGGTCGGATTCCACCATCACCTTAACCTGGATCAGCGCCACACCCAACACATGGGCAACGTTCGTGGCTAACCGGGTATCTGAAGAGCAGCATTACTTACACCCGCGGCAGTGGAGACATGTACCCGGCGCGTCTAATCCTGCTGATCTGGTTTGCTGACCAGGCATGTCAGCCGCTGATTTCCTGAAAAGCAAACTGTGGAGCTTCGGTCCGGATTGGCTATCTTTGCCCGCTTCCATCTGGCCCAACTCTAACCCGGAACCAGCCAACGAAACGAATCTAGAGATTCGCCAGGTATGTGCTGCCGTTGTAAACACAACCACTAATCACCCTTGGTTTGCGTTGTGTTCTAGCTACAAGCGATTGCTGCGTATCGTATCATACTGCATTCGCTTCACACGTAACGCTAAGGAAAAGGCACGCACTCAGCGAAGAGCAGCACAGCACCCCGCACCTTTAATCGTCACACCCGAGTACATGGAAACAACAAACACTGTGTTAAGCCGCCTAGCACAGCAGGATGCATTTTCAGCTGAACTCGGGCTCAAAATGGAGCTCAAAAAGGGAAACGAAGTCATGAGGCAATCTTGTTAAGCACATTGTGCAGAATTGTTTTCGGTGCATTCGACAGCGACCGACACTTGAACAGCAACAACTTGGACAGCTTCCAGCGCAGCGCATCACTCCCAGCCGGCCTTTTAGTGTTACCGGAGTGGATTACGCCGGTCCATTATACCTGAAGCCAGCCCATAAACGAGCCGCCCCGGGAAAATGCTACCTCTGCGTGTTTGTTTGTTTTTCCACTAAGGCCGTACACTTGGAGCTGGTAAGTGATCTAACTACTGCTGGTTTTTTAGATGCATTACACAGATTCACAGCACGACGCGGTTTACCGGCACACATACATTCAGACAACGGGAAAAACTTCGAAGGCGCGGCGAGAAAGCTTCACGAGCTGTTCGAAATGTTTCGCGGTGAACAGCAGCTACATCTAATTGTGACAGATTGCACTAACCGCGGCATCAATTGGCACTTCACCCCTCCCAAGGCACCACATTTCGGCGGATTATGGGAAGCAGTTGTGAAGACCGCCAAGCGACACCTTTTTCGGCAGTTAGGCAGCACGCGACTATCCTACGAAGGCTACACAACTTCTTTCATGCATTGCCACGATCGCAAATACGCACTTATTCTAACAACAAATACAAACACGGTCATTTTTTGTTTCATTAAACACTTTATTGAAACATAAATTACACTTTCACAACACTTTTAGAATCCTTCATACTCACGAATGGCGTCATACCGTAAAGTACCGGGAAAGGCTGCGGGAAACTTGTCGACAATCTGCGTTGCCTCTGTTCAGCAAATTCTTACCTGTCGATGCATGCACTGCATGTGTGTCTGTACACACTGTTCACTTCACACTTTATCAAAACACACCGGCGCACGAGACTTAAAACGAAATGCGCATCAACGCACAAACACTGCGCGCGGGACTTAGAACGAAACGCGCACAACCATCTCCGGCAAAGCGTCGCGCTGTACTGGCGGTTTTGTATGCGTAGGAGGGGGACATACAGAGCGATGGTTCGATGCTGTAGTGTAAGCGAGACAACACGATGTGACGAGCAGCTCGAAGTTGTTGAGCTCGCTGAAAGAAGACACATATTCACAGACGGCTCGTCAAAGCACGGTATTTGTATTGGTGTTAGTGAAGCGCGCGTGTAAAACAGAATGCGAACTCTCATCGCAGCGCGTTTCTCCGTGCTTCCTCAAGCTTCCTCATTCCCCTCGGCCTGAATCACTCAAAATGTGGGGTCTCATTGTTTGCGTGGGTTACTCTTAGAGGAATGAGTTACACCCTCCCCGTCTGGCAAAATGAGTGTATTTTTTGAGTGATTTGAGTGACGCTGTCGAAATACAGTTGTGAAATATATTCACTAAAGTACTGGACTGTGATATTAACTTGTGTAAATTTGATGAGAATGAAAAGAGTGCACCTTAATCGTCGGTCTGTTTGCCACTGTATATTCGTTTGTCCCATAGTTCATTACATAATTCATTACAAAGTTCATTCGTGTAGTTCGAGCAGTTCAATTTCATGCAGTCCTAATTGGTCAAGTAGTTTTATCTATATCCTATGGTTTAGATCCTTGTAATTCCTACGTGTTTTCCTATTTGAATTCATATTTGAAATATTAATATTAACCCAAAATCCAACATTACCGGCCACCAAAGAAGGAACTTCTTTAAAATTCAAGACTAATTGAAAAATGAAAATAATAAACAAACTGCTAACCAAGCGTAAAGCGAACGCGTAGACAAGTGCGGAATAGAGTGTGGTGTGTGCAAAAAACAATGTAGTGTAGTTCAAGGCAGTTTACGTTACTCAGTGCCAGTGTCTCCTTTCTTCTCCAAATTGCTGAGTACGTCGGGGTTTGGTAGAATTGCCAAACGATTAGCTGCGCGTACGATTTGTTTTCCGGCAGCTGTGCGCAGCGTAACCACGCGAACGACTGCGTCCTTGCCTGGGTGAACTGCAACGATGCGACCCATCGGCCACGAGGTAGGATGCATGTTGTCTTCCTTGATGTTGCGTTGAGCAACAGTCAAACGAACGCGACGACTTTCCAGATATCTTTACAAAGTATATTTATTGCCGAAAGCTTAACTAACGGTGAAACAAGTAAAAAAACTTCTGTCTCGTCGTACGGTTAGAATAGAAAAGAATCGCTGCCGCACTCTGTTTCGTTCCGTACACCCGCCTAATCTTTTCTGTTCACCTTATCCGTGTGTTATCAATTATCCGTGTGTTATCAAGTATCCGTGTGGCATATTTTACACCGGGCAGTCATCAATACGCGTTAATATCATTACATCGGACAGTTGCCAGACTCGTCGCAACATTCTCCCCTCCAGTGAATTATCGAATTCACTTTCCTTATGGCTGTTCTGGTGTCATTCCTATCCACATCCTATTCGCTTGTTTCCACGTCGGTCGTGCCTGTTCTAATCCTTTCTCTCTGTTCGATATTCAAATCGCGATCAATCCTTTAAGTTATCGCACATGCCGTTCGAATTATTTAGGGTTGCCGGAAACGAAAGCTTATTCCTGGCACTACTGGTGGAGTGGCGCGCAAACTGCTTGTTTTGATTAAGGACAGGATGACCACTGAAACTGTATCCTGGATGTGTGTGTTCCTCGCCGTGCTGAGTATCATTCCGCTAGCACGAAACCGGCCTCATGGTTGATGAGCTTGAAGAAAACGTTCCTTTTCTTCCTGCTTGCATCGCATCGCTCCTCCAGTGCAATCTCTGCTTGGTTCGAAACTGTTTGCAGCGCTCATCGATTCTTCGCACCGCGTTCTGTAGTATGCCCAAAGGCACTTCACATCGATCTAAAAATAAACGTAGTTCATGTGCGCGAGGCGCACTTAGATTTGTGTACAAGGGATACTCACTCGGTCGCTGAGCGTTTGACGCCCCGTTAGCCGTATACGCGTCCCGAGTGTTAACTTGTCCACGGGGATCAGCATTCGGTACATCGGTCCGGAAGGTAACCGACGCATCAGGGTCCTGCGTGCTTGGTAGGGGTGCACTCATTCCCGGATTTGTATCATCAGGTCGAAGAATGCAAGATGCTGCTTGTCCTCGTGGTATCAACCGTAAGCGACTGGCTCGTAGATCGGGATACATGAGATCATCATGCTGAGCAGCACTTGATACCCATGCAGCAGCATAAGCTGCGTGCAGCTTATATGGTTCCCGTAGGCTAACCGCAACTGGTTGCGCTGTTCGAATTGCATTGTATTCTACAAACGGCGCATGTGAATTATATAAGCTCATCTCGCCAAGTTGAGCGTTATTTGTTGTTAGCGGTACACGTGGTTCATTAGGCCGCTTCACGGCGGGTTGATGAGCACTGGATGTTTCACCATCCCAAGAGGTTGCGTTTAACGCAGGTGGATCCGAACGGTATACATCACCCGGCCGAACAGCACTTGATGCCGAATTTTCCGGGTGAATCGTTAACGTTATGTAAGGATTTGGAATCCTTATCTTGCCCATTTGATGGGCACACGATGCTGCTTGTGAAACACGCGCATGAATCTTAACCTCATCCGGTTGAGAAGCACTGGTCGGACGATCGTTGTGAGGCGCGCGGAGATACGGATATTGCTTCAATGTAGTGGTAGAGTTCGCTAGCGGATTAAACCCCTTTACGGAGGATATATCTACACGTTGCACGTCACCGTCAGATGAACGACCCGTCACCAATTCACTCACTTCCATTGTACTACGGAGAGTTTGTTCTTTGCGCGGTACACTTGCCTGTTGTGATAGCTTAACTATCACAATAAAGTTCGTTTAAAACGATATTTACGAAGTGGTTAACACTTCTCTGGTTAAACCAGAAGTTTTTTTACAATGTTGCGTTGAGCAACAGTCAAACGAACGCGACGACTTTCCAGATATCTTTACAAAGTATATTTATTGCCGAAAGCTTAACTAACGGTGAAACAAGTAAAAAAACTTTTGTCTCGTCGTACGGTTGGAATAGAAAAGAAGAGCTGCCGCACTCTGTTTCTTTCCGTACACCCGCCTTATCCTTTCTGTTCACCTTATCCGTGTGTTATCAATTATCCGTGTGTTATCAAGTATCCGTGTGGCATATTTTACACCGGGCAGTCATCAATACGCGTTAATATCATTACATCGGACAGTTGCCAAACTCGTCGCAACACTTGATGATGACAAGCTGGTTTTCTTGCAGTGACACCGATTGCCCGTTGCAATGTTTGGCTCGCGCTTGCAGTTGTTGCAGATACTCCGGATACCATCTAGCCCAAATGTTTTGCATGTGTTTCTGCACCAACTGGTACTCCTTCAATCGATTGTCTGGTGTTCCGGTGTGATCGACGTCTGGTACCGCTTGCATATTAGAGCCGATGAGAAAGTGTCCCGGCGTCAACGGTTCTAAATCAGAAGGCTCATCTGATAAAGTAGTTAATGGTCGAGAATTCAAACACTGTTCCACTTGTGCCAGCAGGGTAAGCATATTCTCCTGTGTTATGCTTTTCGTTCCTATGGTTCTTATTATGTGTTTTTTAGCTGCCTTCACCGCTGCCTCCCATAAACCTCCGAAGTGTGGTGCCCGTGGAGGGATAAATTTCCATTGGATTTCGTTCGTCGCGTACCAATTGAAAATAGTAATACGATCGTTCTCATCGCATTTGAGCATTTTGTAAATGCGGTTCAGCTCGTGCGATGCTCCCTTAAATGTAGTGGCATTATCTGAGTGTAGCTCACTAATTTGTCCGCGACGTGCAACTAAACGGCGTAGTGCATTTAAAAATGATGTGGTGGTGAGATCGGCTACGAGTTCAATATGAACGGCTCTTGTAGAAAAGCATACAAATATCGCAATATATGCTTTGATTGGACTCTTGTTGCGTATAGTTGCCTTTAGGTATATTGGTCCACAATAGTCTACACCGCATACAGAAAAAGGCCTCGTTGGAGTGACTCTGGACGTTGGTAGATCAGCGATGCTTTGTTTGACGAGGGTAGGTTTAGCTTTAAAACAAGAGTGACAACTGTGGTAGACCGATTTGCACAAATTGCGACCTCCTATGAGCCAAAATCGTTGGCGTAGCGTTGTAAGCAGCATTTGAGGCCCGGTGTGTAACTTCTTTAGATGCAGTGAAACTGCCAGTAGTGCTGATAATGGATGCTTTGCAGATAATATAATGGGATGCTTAGTTGAATCTGCCAGCTGTGCGTTGCTGAGCCGGCCACCAATGCGTAGGATACCCTGACTATTGATGAACGGTGATAGCCATTTCAGTTTAGACTGTTTAGGGATCTCTTTGCTTTTTTGTAGACAATGTCTTTCTTCGGAAAACGAGTCTAATTGTGACAAATAGCACAATTTCAATTCTGCCTGTGTGAGCTCTTCGACCGTGAGTAGTGGAACGGATTTAGCATTTGGTTTAGTTTGCTGGCGGTGTTTTATGTTATGAATGAAGCGCAGGCAATATGCAACAACCCGTTGAAGCTTGTGGTAAACCGAATACCGTGAAAACAATCCGTTGCGAAACTCGCAGATTGTTGATGTTGTTGCAATCCGTGATGCCAACCTCTCCTCTTCCGCGTTCGCTGACTCATTTAGTGATGGTGGATCTTGTGGCCATTCTTCCATGCCTCGCGATAACCAATGTGGCCCGTGCCACCAGCGCTGACACACTAATAGTTTTTTCCGGCGTCAGACCGCGCGAAATATCGTCAGCTGGATTATCGATGCCAGGAACATGTTTCCAGCACTGTATGTTAGGTGTCTGTTGTATTTTAGCGACCCTGTTCGCTACGAATGGTTTCCATCGATTGGGGGCAGAGTTTAGCCAGTGTAGTACCGTCATAGAGTCCGTCCAGCAGATAGTAGTAGCAGAAATTTTTAGTGATTGTTGCACCTTCTGATGAAGGACTGTTGCCAATCGTGCTGCACACAATTCCAATCGAGCGATCGAATGTGAATTAGATAAAGCTACCACCTTTGATTTGGCCGTTAGCAATCGAACACTGACTCCCTTTATGCTTTCAGCACGAATATAGCAACAAGCACCATATGCTAATTGTGAAGCGTCTGCGAATATATGTATTTGCACGTTTGTAGCTGTGCATTGGGAAATATAACGTGGAATGCGTATATCACGGAGTGATCCCAAGGTTGAATGAAATTTTAACCATTCACGTTGTAGGGGCGATGGTAGCTCGCTATCCCAGTCAAATGACTTTCCATCCTTCTTTAGCGCCCATAGTTGTTGCATAAACATTTTCGCAATGATGATCGTAGGCCCAAGCAAGCCGAGAGGGTCGAAAACTTTAGCAATATAGGATAAAACTAGCCTTTTGGTAATTATGGTTGTGATAGGAGGCATATCAATACGGAACCGAAACGTGTCTGCTGTTGGTTCCCAAACGATTCCAAGTGTGGATACATGGTTTGATTCTTGCCACTCATGCGTTGGTTGGATTGCAATGTCTTCGGCAGGAATATTTACTAGTGCCTCTGATTGATTCGATGCCCAGTTTTTAGCGAGAATCCTGCTGATTCTAACATTAATGAAATTTGTGTGCGCAGTTGAATGGCTTCGTTAATGTCGTTTGATCCCGTTAGTAAATCATCCACATAAAAATCATTTAAATCAACGTTTATGGCTTGTGGGTATGTGTCGCTGTTATCGATAGCAATCTGCCGTAGAGTTCTAGTTGCCAAAAATGGAGCAGATGCTGTACCGTACGTGACTGTTTGTAGCTCGAAGGCGGATATTTCGTCTGTAGGGCTCTCTCTGTATCGGATACGTAGCAGGTTTCTATCGTCAGGGTGATGTAGAATCTGACGGTACATTTTCTCCACGTCAGCAGTCAGGGCGATGGCATGCAAACGGAACCGAAGAATGATGGAGAAAAGATCGTCCTGAACGACTGGACCGACCAACAGCTTGTTATTCAACGAATAGCCGCTGGACGTCTTGCACGACGCGTCAAAAACGACCCGAACCTTCGTTGTAGTACTCGACTCCTTTACCACGGCATGATGAGGAAGATAATAATGCTGAGTCGAATCGTCTACTGGACCAGTAAGCCTCTTCATGTGACCCAAATGTTCGTATTGCCGCATGAATTTTAGATATTCGTCTCTCATTGTAGGATTATTCACCAAACGGCGTTCCATACAATGGAGTCTATGATCGGCTGTTGCTTTAGATTCCCCTAAAACGACATTTGGATTAGGATTAAAAGGGAAACTAACAACATACCTTCCCGCTGAATTGTGAATGGTTGTCGATGAGTAGTGTTTCTCGCAGGCATCTGCCAATAGAGCGCTTGCGACCGGTGTGAAGCTCCCAGAAAGTATCGCCTCCGATAACGATGTCGATATGCCCAGGCAAATTAAAGTTGGTGTCAGCTAATGCCACGTCCGGCATTTTCCACGATGAGATGTCCGTAGGTGAAGTGGGGATGTGAGCTGATGGCGTTTCCAACACCAGAAAAGCCATCTCCGTAGCAAAGGATTGAGTTTTCGACTGCACCGTTGCGACGATCGAACCCTTCACTTGCTGTACTGTATTTCCAATGCCCGATACAGCGACGTTAACCTTGTTGCGACTGGTCAACAATTTCCGAGCGAATTCATCGGATATGAAATTCGACATGGAACCGGAGTCGAGTAAGGCCCTTGCCTCGAAGAGATTGCCGTAATGGTCCTTGACCTGGACGTTTGCTGTTTCCAAAAACACTTTGTCCTCTTCGGAATGTGCTACCATTGTGACCGTTCTAGGTGGCGTGTGATGCAGGAGAGTGTGATGGCGTTCACGACACGTACGACACGAATAGTCAGATTTGCACGCTCTGACTTGATGTGTGCTGCTGAGGCAGTTCCAGCACAACCGCCTCGATGCGACGACGTCCCGTCGATGCTGAACCTCCTTGCCGATGAAAACTGGACAGCTGCGTAATGGATGATCTTCTGCGCACTCTAACGGACACTTGGGCTGCTGAATCGAACCAGATGAAACAGCAGGAGTAGGGCACGATGCAGCTGCATTTGCGACGAACCTCCGTTGCACTGCGTGACGATGAATGCCGGCCACCTTAGTTCCACTAGCGCTCTGCTCACTCACAAAATTGTTGGTCGATTTGAGGATCTGGATTCGATCTTGCACGAACGCAATTACATCTTTGTATGCATCCTTGGTGAAGTGTACGGAGTGTTTTTCCCAAGCCAACAGCGTTTCACGATCCAGTTTCATAAGCAGCATGTTCGATAGTGGTGTGTCCCATGAATCAACCGGTTCCTTGAGCTTCACCAGTCCTTTGACGAAACGGGTGAATTCATCCACCAAGTGGGTTAGCTTATCCACGCACACCAATTGCACTCCGAGAAGAATTTAGTGCAATTTACGATAATACTCACGTATTAGCAGACGAGAATTATCGTACCGTTTTAAAAGTGCTGCCCAAGTCACTGAATAATTGTCTGCCGTTAGAGGTGTGTGTTCGAAGGGTAAGGCTGCATCCCCCTTGAGCGAAAAAAGCTAGTATTGCAGTTTGGCGATAGACGGTAGCTCAGCAGATGCGTCGATCATGGCTATGAACCGATCACGGAACGAAAGCCATTTTGTGTGGTCTCCATCGAACGTTGGCAGCTCAATTTTTGGCAGGCGTAGGTTTGGCGCGTGAGGTCGACCAAACGCAAGCGTAGATGATGCCAAACCTGTCGTCTCGTTAAGGGACCCTTCTTCCTTCGGTTGATGCTCCCGAAGGAAGGATTTCAGCTTGCGGCAGCGTTCCTCGATGTCGATCCTTTCCATAATGCAAGCTTCGATCATTTGGTCACTGTCGTCGAGCTCTTCCAGTTTAGAAACCGCGGTGAAGAACCCTTCTTTGTGTTTCTCCAAATCCTCTAAGGCCTCTGGAATCTGCTTGGCATCATCGGTCGAGTATTCTGCCTGGAACCGTTCCAGCGACTTTAGATTTTCCACGGCGATCCTCTTCTTCAGCAGCACTGCCTTGATTTTCTTTTCCATTTTTTCCATTTTCCGGAACTCAGATATCACACACAAACACGATTTCGCGAAATTCGAATGATGACGCGAAAACGACCGTTGCCCTTGATGCGGGGCGAAATGCGATGGCGGGAATGTCACGTAATAACTTGCACTCTTTAAGCCGTAAAAACCGTTGTTCACTCTTGATGCGGAATGAACGAATTTACACTCACTAAATCACGTATCATGTTCGAAGGACCAAAAATGTGAAATATATTCACTAAAGTACTGGACTGTGATATTAACTTGTGTAAATTTGATGAGAATGAAAAGAGTGCACCTTAATCGTCGGTCTGTTTGCAACTGTATATTCGTTTGTCCCATAGTTCATTACATAATTCATTACAAAGTTCATTCGTGTAGTTCGAGCAGTTCATTTCATGCAGTCCTAATAAGTCAAGTAGTTTTATCTATATCCTATGGTTTAGTTCCTTGTAATTCCTGCGTGTTTTCCTATTTGAATTCATATTTGAAATATTAATATTAACCCAAAAACCCAAAAACGGTGTCTCTTCGACCAATGAGTTACCCACTCACGCGAGCCCTCCCCCACCCCACCCGCAACGCACGGTGCGCTCTGCAGCACGGTGTGTTTGTGTTCTTTCGAGCCATGCCTCCAACACATCAAAAGCTTGTTGTTTTTCGCTTTCTTTCATACATTACCACGATCGCAAATACGCACTTATTATAAAAGCAAACACAAACACGGTCATTTTTAGTTACATTAAACACTTTATTGAAACTTAATGTAAACTTTCGTCGCACATTTAAAACCTGACAAAAACGCACATCATGTCGTCGTCCTGCTAAGTACGACCTCCATCCAGCAAACACATATCTGTGAATAAATGGATCCTTACCTGTCGATGCACGCACTGCATGTGCGTCTGTACACACTGTTCACTTCACACTTTATCAAAACACACCGGCGCACGAGACTTTGAACGAAATGCGCATCAACGCACAAACACTGCGCGCGGGACTTAGAACGAAACGCGCACAACCATCTCCGACAAAGCGTCGCGCTGTACTGGTGGTTTTGTACGCGTAGGAGGGGGACATACAGAGCGATGGTTCGATGCTGTAGTATAAGCGAGACAACACGATGTGACGAGCAGCTCGAAGTTGAGCTCGCTGAAAGAACACATATTCACAGACGGCTCGTCAAAGCACGGTATTTGTATTGGTGTTAGTGAAGCGCGCGTGTAAAACAGAATGCGAACTCTCATCGCAGCGCGTTTCTCCGTGCTTCCTCAAGCTTCCTCATTCCCCTCGGCCTGAATCACTCAAAATGTGGGGTCTCATTGTTTGCGTGGGTTACTCTTAGAGGAATGAGTTACACCCTCCCCGTCTGGCAAAATGAGTGTATTTTTTGAGTGATTTGAGTGACGCTGTCGAAATACAGTTGTGAAATATATTCACTAAAGTACTGGACTGTGATATTAACTTGTGTAAATTTGATGAGAATGAAAAGAGTGCACCTTAATCGTCGGTCTGTTTGCAACTGTATATTCGTTTGTCCCATAGTTCATTACATAATTCATTACAAAGTTCATTCGTGTAGTTCGAGCAGTTCAATTTCATGCAGTCCTAATTGGTCAAGTAGTTTTATCTATATCCTATGGTTTAGTTCCTTGTAATTCCTGCGTGTTTTCCTATTTGAATTCATATTTGAAATATTAATATTAACCCAAAATCCAACATTACCGGCCACCAAAGAAGGAACTTCTTTAAAATTCAAGACTAATTGAAAAATGAAAATAATAAACAAACTGCTAACCAAGCGTAAAGCGAACGCGTTGATTCTAGCTTCCGTTCCGTATGTACGTGGGTGTGTATGTGTGTATGTACGGATCCTGTCCTGCTATCACTGACAAGTGTCAAACGTAAACAAGTGCGGAATAAAGTGTGGTGTGTGCAAAAAATAATGTAGTGTAGTTCAAGGCAGTTTACGTTACTCAGTGCCAGTGTCTGCTTTCTTCTCCAGATTGCTGAGTACGTCGGGGTTTGGTAGAATTGCCAAACGATTAGCTGCGCGTACGATTTGTTTTCCGGCAGCTGTGCGCAGCGTAACCACGCGAACGACTCCGTCCTTGCCTGGGTGAACTGCAACGATGCGACCCATCGGCCACGAGGTAGGATTCATGTTGTCTTCCTTGATGTTGCGTTGAGCAACAGTCAAACGAACGCGACGACTTTCCAGATATCTTTACAAAGTATATTTATTGCCGAAAGCTTAACTAACGGTGAAACAAGTAAAAAAACTTCTGTCTCATCGTACGGTTAGAATAGAAAAGAATCGCTGCCGCACTCTGTTTCGTTCCGTACACCCGCCTAATCTTTTCTGTTCACCTTATCCGTGTGTTATCAATTATCCGTGTGTTATCAAGTATCCGTGTGGCATATTTTACACCGGGCAGTCATCAATACGCGTTAATATCATTACATCGGACAGTTGCCAGACTCGTCGCAACATTCTCCCCTCCAGTGAATTATCGAATTCACTTTCCTTATGGCTGTTCTGGTGTCATTCCTATCCACATCCTATTCGCTTGTTTCCACGTCGGTCGTGCCTGTTCTAATCCTTTCTCTCTGTTCGATATTCAAATCGCGATCAATCCTTTAAGTTATCGCACATGCCGTTCGAATTATTTAGGGTTGCCGGAAACGAAAGCTTATTCCTGGCACTACTGGTGGAGTGGCGCGCAAACTGCTTGTTTTGATTAAGGACAGGATGACCACTGAAACTGTATCCTGGATGTGTGTGTTCCTCGCCGTGCTGAGTATCATTCCGCTAGCACGAAACCGGCCTCATGGTTGATGAGCTTGAAGAAAACGTTCCTTTTCTTCCTGCTTGCATCGCATCGCTCCTCCAGTGCAATCTCTGCTTGGTTCGAAACTGTTTGCAGCGCTCATCGATTCTTCGCACCGCGTTCTGTAGTATGCCCAAAGGCACTTCACATCGATCTAAAAATAAACGTAGTTCATGTGCGCGAGGCGCACTTAGATTTGTGTACAAGGGATACTCACTCGGTCGCTGAGCGTTTGACGCCCCGTTAGCCGTATACGCATCCCGAGTGTTAACTTGTCCACGGGGATCAGCATTCGGTACATCGGTCCGGAAGGTAACCGACGCATCAGGGTCCTGCGTGCTTGGTAGGGGTGCACTCATTCCCGGATTTGTATCATCAGGTCGAAGAATGCAAGATGCTGCTTGTCCTCGTGGTATCAACCGTAAGCGACTGGCTCGTAGATCGGGATACATGAGATCATCATGCTGAGCAGCACTTGATACAGTATCGGACAGAAAGATAGGGCATTGGGTTTTTAACGCACCGTGCACCCGTTGGGCCAAGTTTATGTGTGGTTTGTATGTGTTTGTGTTTGTGTGTGTGTGTGTGTGTGTGTGTGTGTATGTGTGTGTGTGTATGTGTGTGTGCATGTGTGTGTGTGTGTGTGGATGTATGTTTGAATGTGTATTGATGTGTGTGTTTGTTTCACAAGTAGGTCGTTTCGGATAGATTTGTAAGTAGCTTTTTTGTGTTTTGGGTTAGGTTTTTGGTGTGATAAGCAGGACCACCGCCCTCGCGATCAGTGTGTTTTCGATATATTAACAATGTTACGGTCTTCTTTCGCCGTGGTCTTCTGAGGACGTCCGGTTGACTTGCGCGTTTCGGTTGTCCAAGCGCGTTTCAGTTGTCTAAGCACGTTTCGGTTGTCCGAAGCGCGTTTGCCACAAAAGTGCGCGATCGTTCCATTACGAACTCGATCCTTTTGCGCTTAATGCCAGCAGCAGCCATTCGCTTTTACATATGGCGCTGATAATCGGTACAACGTTTACCTCGACCCATTGTTACTAACATTGCTTGCTTGGACCGTCAAGAACGCGCTGGTTAAAAACTTGGACACGGCTGATCCCGTGCTCTGCCTGCGTTCTACTTCTATACGCGATGAATTACATCGTTGTCGAGCAGCGAAAACATCGCATGGATACAAACTATCAACGAGTACGCGAGTAAGCGTCTTCCCTTCAAAATCGAGAACAGAATACTGCCGCGCTCATGAAACAAAACGCCCATTGAAAAGAACAACTGCGCGCCAGCTCAATGCACGCACAAAGTTTACCATTCGCACACAACGTGCAACGCAGAGATGCACGAAGGCCTTTCAATGGCGTGCACTGGAGAAACACCTGTGAGAGAATGCCGAGTTCATTGATATTGTGCGTGTGTCCATTTCGCACCGGTGTCGCATTCACATTCATGAAACAGCACACCTGCGTTTTCGTCCGAGGAACAAGGGCTGCTGTCGATGCAAACTTTAGTTTTTATCCAAGTGTAAACGCACAATGTTTCACATGATAACACACATAATAAGAATAATTTCAACGCAATATGACATCATGGCAAGCTATGTTTTTCAGACACAAACCCGCGCACTTGCAAATACACATTAAAAAGCACACTCACTTTCTACTACTACTACACACACACACACACACAAACACACACACACACACACACACACACACACACACAAACACACACACACACACACACACACACACACAAACACACACACACACACACACAAACACACACACACACACACACACTCACACACACACATACACACACAAATACACACATACACACACACAAACACGAGTAACGTGGCAAAACAAGTGCACGGTGCATTGAAAAAAAAGGGTCCTATCTTAATGTCCGTTACTGTACCCATGCAGCAGCATAAGCTGCGTGCAGCTTATATGGTTCCCGTAGGCTAACCGCAACTGGTTGCGCTGTTCGAATTGCATTGTATTCTACAAACGGCGCATGTGAATTATATAAGCTCATCTCGCCAAGTTGAGCGTTATTTGTTGTTAGCGGTACACGTGGTTCATTAGGCCGCTTCACGGCGGGTTGATGAGCACTGGATGTTTCACCATCCCAAGAGGTTGCGTTTAACGCAGGTGGATCCGAACGGTATACATCACCCGGCCGAACAGCACTTGATGCCGAATTTTCCGGGTGAATTGTTAACGTTATGTAAGGATTTGGAATCCTTATCTTGCCCATTTGATGGGCACACGATGCTGCTTGTGAAACACGCGCATGAATCTTAACCTCATACGGTTGAGAAGCACTGGTCGGACGATCGTTGTGAGGCGCGCGGAGATACGGATATTGCTTCAATGTAGTGGTAGAGTTCGCTAGCGGATTAAACCCATTTACGGAGGATATATCTACACGTTGCACGTCACCGTCAGGTGAACGACCCGTCACCAATTCACTCACTTCCATTGTACTACGGAGAGTTTGTTCTTTGCGCGGTACACTTGCCTGTTGTGATAGCTTAACTATCACAATAAAGTTCGTTTAAAACGATATTTACGAAGTGGTTAACACTTCTCTGGTTAAACCAGAAGTTTTTTTACAATGTTGCGTTGAGCAACAGTCAAACGAACGCGACGACTTTCCAGATATCTTTACAAAGTATATTTATTGCCGAAAGCTTAACTAACGGTGAAACAAGTAAAAAAACTTTTGTCTCGTCGTACGGTTGGAAAGAAAAGAATCGCTGCCGCACTCTGTTTCTTTCCGTACACCCGCCTTATCCTTTCTGTTCACCTTATCCGTGTGTTATCAATTATCCGTGTGTTATCAAGTATCCGTGTGGCATATTTTACACCGGGCAGTCATCAATACGCGTTAATATCATTACATCGGACAGTTGCCAAACTCGTCGCAACACTTGATGATCACAAGCTGGTTTTCTTGCAGTGACACCGATTGCCCGTTGCAATGTTTGGCTCGCGCTTGCAGTTGTTGCAGATACTCCGGATACCATCTAGCCCAAATGTTTTGCATGTGTTTCTGCACCAACTGGAACTCCTTCAATCGATTGTCTGGTGTTCCGGTGTGATCGACGTCTGGTACCGCTTGCATATTAGAGCCGATGAGAAAGTGTCCCGGCGTCAACGGTTCTAAATCAGAAGGCTCATCTGATAAAGTAGTTAATGGTCGAGAATTCAAACACTGTTCCACTTGTGCCAGCAGGGTAAGCATATTCTCCTGTGTTATGCTTTTCGTTCCTATGGTTCTTATTATGTGTTTTTTAGCTGCCTTCACCGCTGCCTCCCATAAACCTCCGAAGTGTGGTGCCCGTGGAGGGATAAATTTCCATTGGATTTCGTTCGTCGCGTACCAATTGAAAATAGTAATACGATCGTTCTCATCGCATTTGAGCATTTTGTAAATGCGGTTCAGCTCGTGCGATGCTCCCTTAAATGTAGTGGCATTATCTGAGTGTAGCTCACTAATTTGTCCGCGACGTGCAACTAAACGGCGTAGTGCATTTAAAAATGATGTGGTGGTGAGATCGGCTACGAGTTCAATATGAACGGCTCTTGTAGAAAAGCATACAAATATCGCAATATATGCTTTGATTGGACTCTTGTTGCGTATAGTTGCCTTTAGGTATATTGGTCCACAATAGTCTACACCGCATACAGAAAAAGGCCTCGTTGGAGTGACTCTGGACGTTGGTAGATCAGCGATGCTTTGTTTGACGAGGGTAGGTTTAGCTTTAAAACAAGAGTGACAACTGTGGTAGACCGATTTGCACAAATTGCGACCTCCTATGAGCCAAAATCGTTGGCGTAGCGTTGTAAGCAGCATTTGAGGCCCGGTGTGTAACTTCTTTAGATGCAGTGAAACTGCCAGTAGTGCTGATAATGGATGCTTTGCAGATAATATAATGGGATGCTTAGTTGAATCTGCCAGCTGTGCGTTGCTGAGCCGGCCACCAATGCGTAGGATACCCTGACTATTGATGAACGGTGATAGCCATTTCAGTTTAGACTGTTTAGGGATCTCTTTGCTTTTTTGTAGACAATGTCTTTCTTCGGAAAACGAGTCTAATTGTGACAAATAGCACAATTTCAATTCTGCCTGTGTGAGCTCTTCGACCGTGAGTAGTGGAACGGATTTAGCATTTGGTTTAGTTTGCTGGCGGTGTTTTATGTTATGAATGAAGCGCAGGCAATATGCAACAACCCGTTGAAGCTTGTGGTAAACCGAATAGCGTGAAAACAATCCGTTGCGAAACTCGCAGATTGTTGATGTTGTTGCAATCCGTGATGCCAACCTCTCCTCTCCGCGTTCGCTGACTCATTTAGTGATGGTGGATCTTGTGGCCATTCTTCCATGCCTCGCGATAACCAATGTGGCCCGTGCCACCAGCGCTGACACACTAATAGTTTTTTCCGGCGTCAGACCGCGCGAAATATCGTCAGCTGGATTATCGATGCCAGGAACATGTTTCCAGCACTGTATGTTAGGTGTCTGTTGTATTTTAGCGACCCTGTTCGCTACGAATGGTTTCCATCGATTTGGGGCAGAGTTTAGCCAGTGTAGTACCGTCATAGAGTCCGTCCAGCAGATAGTAGTAGCAGAAATTTTTAGTGATTGTTGCACCTTCTGATGAAGGACTGTTGCCAATCGTGCTGCACACAATTCCAATCGAGCGATCGAATGTGAATTAGATAAAGCTACCACCTTTGATTTGGCCGTTAGCAATCGAACACTGACTCCCTTTATGCTTTCAGCACGAATATAGCAACAAGCACCATATGCTAATTGTGAAGCGTCTGCGAATATATGTATTTGCACGTTTGTAGCTGTGCATTGGGAAATATAACGTGGAATGCGTATATCACGGAGTGATCCCAAGGTTGAATGAAATTTTAACCATTCACGTTGTAGGGGCGATGGTAGCTCGCTATCCCAGTCAAATGACTTTCCATCCTTCTTTAGCGCCCATAGTTGTTGCATAAACATTTTCGCAATGATGATCGTAGGCCCAAGCAAGCCGAGAGGGTCGAAAACTTTAGCAATATAGGATAAAACTAGCCTTTTGGTAATTATGGTTGTGATAGGAGGCATATCAATACGGAACCGAAACGTGTCTGCTGTTGGTTCCCAAACGATTCCAAGTGTGGATACATGGTTTGATTCTTGCCACTCATGCGTTGGTTGGATTGCAATGTCTTCGGCAGGAATATTTACTAGTGCCTCTGATTGATTCGATGCCCAGTTTTTAGCGAGAATCCTGCTGATTCTAACATTCCTCGATGTCGTTCCTCGATGTCACGTATCATGTTCGAAGGACCAAAAATGTGAAATATATTCACTAAAGTACTGGACTGTGATATTAACTTGTGTAAATTTGATGAGAATGAAAAGAGTGCACCTTAATCGTCGGTCTGTTTGCAACTGTATATTCGTTTGTCCCATAGTTCATTACATAATTCATTACAAAGTTCATTCGTGTAGTTCGAGCAGTTCATTTCATGCAGTCCTAATAAGTCAAGTAGTTTTATCTATATCCTATGGTTTAGTTCCTTGTAATTCCTGCGTGTTTTCCTATTTGAATTCATATTTGAAATATTAATATTAACCCAAAAACCCAAAAACGGTGTCTCTTCGACCAATGAGTTACCCACTCACGCGAGCCCTCCCCCACCCCACCCGCAACGCACGGTGCGCTCTGCAGCACGGTGTGTTTGTGTTCTTTCGAGCCATGCCTCCAACACATCAAAAGCTTGTTGTTTTTCGCTTTCTTTCATACATTACCACGATCGCAAATACGCACTTATTATAAAAGCAAACACAAACACGGTCATTTTTGGTTACATTAAACACTTTATTGAAACTTAATGTAAACTTTCGTCGCACATTTAAAACCTGACAAAAACGCACATCATGTCGTCGTCCTGCTAAGTACGACCTCCATCCAGCAAACACATATCTGTGAATAAATGGATCCTTACCTGTCGATGCACGCACTGCATGTGCGTCTGTACACACTGTTCACTTCACACTTTATCAAAACACACCGGCGCACGAGACTTAAAACGAAATGCGCATCAACGCACAAACACTGCGCGCGGGACTTAGAACGAAACGCGCACAACCATCTCCGACAAAGCGTCGCGCTGTACTGGTGGTTTTGTACGCGTAGGAGGGGGACATACAGAGCGATGGTTCGATGCTGTAGTATAAGCGAGACAACACGATGTGACGAGCAGCTCGAAGTTGAGCTCGCTGAAAGAACACATATTCACAGACGGCTCGTCAAAGCACGGTATTTGTATTGGTCGGCCTCAGCACAATTTTTCGATCGAAAAAATTCGATAGATCCGGCTGTCATTTTGGTGTCATTTGACACTCATTTCGCCGCCAAGGTGTTCATTTTACTGGTCTTTTTGAAAACTGGTATACCATGACACTCACGAGCAAAATGAACTATGCTACAAAAATTCGATCGTGCCGCTTTGTATGGGGCAAAATCCGCGACGCATTGAGCTGCGGAAATTATCGAATATCAGAAAAATAACGTAAATCAAGGTTGATGTTTTAGAAAAACGTTATGTAAAATCAAGTTGGTAAATGTGTTGGTTCTTTTTCAATATTTTGGGTGATAAAACATTATTTATAAATGATTTAAAAATTGTTTACTTGTTGGGCCAATTTCATGTAGGGGTATAAAAGAAATAGTTATACTGTCAGTTTTACGTGAGCGCCTATCGATTTTTTTCGATCGAAAAATTGTGCTGAGGCCGGGTGTTAGTGAAGCGCGCGTGTAAAACAGAATGCGAACTCTCATCGCAGCGCGTTTCTCCTTGCTTCCTCAAGCTTCCTCATACCCCTCGGCCTGAATCACTCAAAATTTGGGGTCTCATTGGGCCTCATCGCGAACGAAAGTCGATAAAATTTATCCGATCGGTTAATTTGCTCGAATCCACCGGTGGAATTTATTTTCCACCGGTGGATAATTTTCTCCTGGATTTTCTTTAATTTTCACCGGTGGATAATTTCTCCACCGGTGGATATCTCTATCCGATTCGAGTAGCCATTGATTTTACCTATCTGTCAATCACACTTTTGTTTACATTTAGAGGTGTTGTTTTGCGGAATGAATAAAATAGTAAATTTGGCTTATTTACGGACCATCTAGTGAAGAATCCACACCAGGCCTTAGACAGTACTGACTGTAGGCCTATTCAAACAATCCGGGTAAAGTGTAAAACGGGTTGTAGGCTGAACAAGTATAGTTGAAACAAAATCGTATGAACTGGAGGACGAGGTTCGAATCCTTTCTGAGCTTGCCACCTTCACTGACGCTTGTCCTGTGCCATATACCATGTGCGTCCATCAACTCCAGCCACCGCGAACGTTGGATCCGTGAACGTCCGTATTTTACGCCCTCGTGCAAAAATATATTGAAACAACGCGGTACACTTATTCCGTGCAATAAGGAGTGTCCGAAACCGCTCACGGTCTCTCGCCCTCGCTAGTCTATTATCCTGGCCTTAATGACTGACGCCTCCAAGTCATCTGGCCACTTAAATTTAAACCTACTACGCCCTCTCCGCAATTGCGGATTTAACCGTAAGCGGACTGATTGGCCGCAGGAGGCTCCGTGGATATAAAATCCAGCATATATGGTGTGTACAGTAGTCTCATCGTGGACCTCCATGAACGATAGAGGCTCCATGGACGAAGAGACTCAAAGACTACAGGGGCCCATATATGAGGGATTCCGACCAATACCCCCCACTCCCCCAAGAAAAAAATTAAAGTGTATTTGATTCAAAGCCAAGAGATGAGATCTCCCCCCACCTCCTCTCCCTGCACAACACCTAGGACGATCGTTTCTATGCCTTGAACAAGGACCGTCCACTGAAGACTGGCGAGCTTGATACGACAATGAGTGTGCTTCCACACGTACGATGATGATTGCGTCAGATTTGATAAAAATAAAATAACTACGTTAAAATTGTAATGTATGTGATTCAGAAGAGAAGCTATTCAAGTGTACATATTCGTTTAAATGGATGAACAATAAAATTCATTGGGTGACGCGTTTGTCACGAGGCGTGAATCTTAGCGATGTGTGAGTCAGTCCGAGCATTCTTGGGCTGTATCCATCCATAAACAACCCCGAGTTTTTGGGGATAGTGCGGAAGATATAAGTAAGCACAACACCTTCGATAGGTGCAAGACAACGCAAACGATTCCGACCGGAACTCGCCGCTCCAACGGATATGAGTTGCTTATACTTTCTTGTACCTGATGATTTTACTGGTCTGCTCAATCTCTTTGCATTTACTTTCGGAACCGATTCTAACATGCCATAACAAAAGGTTGGGTAAAAGAGAAGGATTAGCAGAAATGGATTTCTTTTGTTGGTTTCTTATATCTTAACCTGAACCATAAAAACTAGATACCTGTTATAAATTATGTGTTTTGATTGTTTATAAAAAACAGGTAAATTTATATTTTCTAAAAAATAATATTTTAGCTAAATCGAGTGATAAAATATCTCAAATACCTCATACAGCGATAAAACATCCTTTTTTGCGAGCTGTTAAACATGGGTTTTAATATTATATAGTTTTCTACTGTTATATCAACTGGGGTAGAGCAGTAGATATGGCTATCCGACTGAAATGTTTTTTTTATATGAAGTTTTCAACTGCATATCCCACTGCTCGACTTTTTAACCACGTTGCTATGGCGGCTAACACCATTCCACTCCACTGCCAAACCGATCGGTTAGCGAAGATTCTGATTTAGAAAACGCAATTGGATAACATTGGAATTTTGCTAACCGATCGACTAAATTATCCACTCCGTTATAGACTTTCGTTCCCGATCAGGCACAGTCTAAGATTGGGCCTCATCGCGAACGAAAGTCGATAAAATTTATCCGATCGGTTAATTTGCTCGAATCCACCGGTGGAATTTATTTTCCACCGGTGGATAATTTTCTCCACCGGTGGATAATTTCTCCACCGGTGGATAACTCTTTCCGATTCGAGTAGCCATTGATTTTGCCTATCTGTCAATCACACTTTTGTTTACATTTAGAGGTGTTGTGTTGCGGAATAAATAAAATAGTAAATTTGGCTTATTTGGCCATCTAGTGAAGAATCCACACCAGGCCTTAGACAGTACTGACTGTAGGTCTATTCAAACAATCCGGGTAAAGTGTAAAACGGTTTGTAGGCTGAACAAGTCTAGTTGAAACAAAATCGTATGAACTGGAGGACGAGGTTTGAATCCTTTCTGAGCTTGCCACCTTCACTGACGCTTGTCCTGTGCCATATACCATGTGCGTCCATCAACTCCAGCCACCGCGAACGTTGGATCCGTAAACGTCCGTATTTTACACCCTCGTGCAAAAATATATTGAAACAACGCGGTACACTTATTCCGTGCAATAAGGAGTGTCCGAAACCGCTCACGGTCTCTCGCCCTCGCCAGTCTAATAATGCCAGGCCTTAATGACTGGCCTCCAAGTCATCTGGCCACTTAAATTTAAACCTACTACGCCCTCTCCGCAATTGCAGATTTAACCGTAAGCGGACTGATTGGCCGCAGGAGGCTCCGTGGATATAAAGTCCAGCATATATGGTGTGTACAGTAGTCTCATCGCGGGCCTCCATGAACGATAAAGGCTCCATGGACGAAGGGACTCAAAGAATACAGGGGCCCATATATGAGGGATTCCGACCAATACCCCCGACTCCCCTAAGAAAAAAATTAAAGTGTATTTGATTCAAAGCCAAGAGATGAAATCTCCCCCCACCCCCTCTCCCTGCACAACACCTGGGACGATCGTTTCCATGCCTTGAACAAGGACCGTCCACTGAAGACTGGCGAGCTTGATACGACAATGAGTGTGCTTCCACACGTACGATGATGATTGCGTCAGATTTGATAAAAATAAAATAACTACGTTAAAATTGTAATGTATGTGAATCAGAAGAGAAGCTATTCAAGTGTACATATTCGTTTAAATGGATGAACAAAAAAATTCATTGGGTGACACGTTTGTCACGAGGCGTGGAACATAGCGATGTGTGTGTCAATCCGAACACTCCCGGGCTGTACCCTTCCATAAGCGACCCTGAGTTTTTGGGGATAGTCCGGAAGGTACAAGTAGGCACAACACCTTCGATAGGTACAAGACAACGCAAACGATTCCGACCGGAACTCGCCGCTCCAACGGATATGAGTTGCTTATAATTTCTTGTACCTAGTGATAATACTGGTCTTCCCAATCTCGTTGCATTTACGTGTCGGAACCGATTCTAACATGCCATAAGGCCATAACATAAGGTTGGATAAAAGAGAAGGATTAGCAGAAAAGGATTTTTTTTGGTTTCTTATTTCTTAGCTTGAACTATAAAAACTAGATACCTGTTATAAACCTAAATTTATGTGTTTTAATTATTTATTTAAAAAAACAGGTAAATTTATATTTTCTAAAAAATAATATTTTAGCTAAATCGAGTGATAAAACATCTTAAATAACTCAAACAGCGATAAAACATCCTTTTTTGCGTGCTGTGAAACATGGTTTTTAATATAATTTAGTTTTCCACTGTTATATCAACTGGGGTGGAGCAGTAGATATGGCTATCCGACTGAAATGGTTTTTTTTATATGAAGTTTTCAACTGCATATCCCACTGCTCGACTTTTTAACCACGTTGCTATGGCGGCAAACACCATTCCACTCCACTGCCAAACCGATCGGTTAGCGAAGATTCTGATTGAGAAAACGCAATTGGATAACATTGGAATTTTGCTAACCGATCGGCTAAATTATCCACTCCGTTATCGACTTTCGTTCGCGATGAGGCCCATTGTTTGCGTGGTAGTGGTGGGCGTTTCGGAGCGCATCAACGGCTCCGGAGCCGGCTCCGGACTAACGGCTCCGGAGCCGGCTCCGACTTTTTCTCGGAGCCGGCTCCACTCCGATGGCTCCGGAGCCGGCTCCGCACAAACGGCTCCGGAGCCGGCTTCGTACCAACGGCTCCGGAGCCGGCTTCGTACCAACGGCTCCGCACCCACGGCTCCGCACCAACGGCTCCGTAGCCGGCTCCGGACTAACGGCTCTGCACTCACGGCTCCGTTCCAACGGCTGCGGAGCCGGCGACGAATCAACGGCTCCGGACCAACGGCTTCGGACTAACGGTTCTATAGAGACATCATTGTATGATAGCGTAATAAAAAAACGAATATATATTCTCGCATGTGTGGAAGCTAACACACGATATGATTGCAGTATTGACATACATGACGTTGTGTAACATTCGTTAGTCTCGTCTGTCTTAACAATATTCAAAACTAATCGATTTTTTTTTAGATAAATTCTTTTAAACATGATGTACTCCGCTATTTACGGATTTCCTCGATTGAAACTTCATTGAAAAAGTTCTTATGGTCCTTTGTGTTAAAACCGGCTCCGGAGCCGTTGGAGCGGAGCCGTTGGTGCGGAACCGGCTTCAAAGCCGTTGGTCCGGAGCCGTCGGAGCGGAGCCGGCTCCGAAGCCGTTGGTGCAGAGCCGGCTCCGGAGCCGTGGGTGCGGAGCCGACTCCGGAGCCGGCTTCGAAATTGTCTGGAGCCGGTAGGAGCCGGCTCCGGCTTCGGAACCGCTTTGCCCATCACTATGAAACATAAAGTACACTTTCACAACACATTTAGAATCTATCATACTCACGAATGGCGTCGTACTGCAAACTACCGGTTCGAGCCAGGCTGCGGGAAACTTGTTGACAATCTGCGTTGTTAAATTCTTACCTGTCGATCCACGCATTGCATGTGCGTCTGTGCACACTGTTTATTTCCTTCAAACTTTACCAAAACACACCAGCGCACAAGACTTTGAACGAAATGCGCACCAACGCACAAACACTGCGCGCAGGACTTAGAAAAAAACGCGCACAACCATCTCCGGCAAAGCATCGCTCTGTACTGGTGGTTTTGTACGCGTAGGAGGGGAGATGGTTCGATGCTGTAGTGTAAGCGAGACAACACGATGTGACGAGCAGCTCGAAGTTGTTGAGCTCGCTGAAAGAAGACACATCCCAATTGACATTTTCGAGCACGAATAATCGGGAATTCGAGCAAATTCCCTTAAATTGGAGCCTTTAACTTCCCTTAAACTGCACCAGTTTAAGGGAATTTAGAAAAAGTCCTTTAAAATTAACTGTGAAGCGGCTTTTACGTTACTTTCTTCTAGATTCCCTCGGAAATGATGTTTCCTATCGTCATAGTCGGCCATGTTCCCATTTTATACATAAATAATATCCATTTTTTGTAAAATAACGTCACACAAAATTAGCTTTTGTTTTTCATCAAAAAACCATAGCTATGAATGAAAAATGAGCTATGAGCTCGACGGCATGGTCCATCGATAGAGGAACGTCTATTTTACGAACACTCAAAATCTTGGCGCTTTCAACACACTTGATCACACACAAATCCACAATTTCAAGCGTATCGAGTACTAATTGAGCAGATATGGGAAGACAATTTCGAGCAAATGTCACTTGGGATATTCACAGACGGCTCGTCAAAGCACGGTATTTGTATTGGTGTTAGTGAAGCGCGCGTGTAAAACAGCATGCGAACTCTCATCGCAGCGCGTTTCTCCTTCCCAAGGACGCAAAAACCGACGGCGGCCTGTGTAATCTGAGCTCCCTACAGCTCTCAGTCAGTCCAGAACTTTCCCTATGGAAGGATGTACTGAAGTGAGGTGCGATTTCTTGTGCGACGTACTTTGCTCATTTACGTTTTGTGCCGTGTTCCTTCTTCCTCAGTTATGGAATGATTTATCCTAGCAAATTGTTGATGTAAGTTTCTTGCTGTGTGCTTGTACAGGTACATTCAACTAACCCTTGGCGTCTAAAAAGTTACAGGTGTGTGCGCTATTTATCAACGACTACCTGCTAGCCTCGTCAACAATGTTCAAAGTGAGCGACGGAAAGAAAACGTTTTCCAGTTTTAAAATATTAAGGTAAGTTTTGATGTAATCCTATGCGCAAAACTCTCCTTAGTAATACATACTACTAACATTCATTATTGCTTCATTGTCTGCGCCTACACGCGAGGTCCAAAACAGCCGAAGTCATACAAAATCATGAAAAAGTCTGCGCCCTTTTGTTGCGGCGTCCTCGTGAAGTTTACCGAGCCGAACCGAATAGTTGAGGTTCGATTCACATGTGTGCGTATCAGGTAGCAGCATTTGCTCTGCTTACCTGCCGTATGCCGCTGTGATACCGAGCGAGACGCATAGGCAACGCGTCTAGAGGACATGTGTAGCCGTGAGGATTTTTTTCTGTGTCTTTTTTGCCTTTAGATCCTGATGAGTGAAGCATGCATACCTTTCGGGTACGTTCGGGGTATAAGCTCTGTACCTCTCATGTTAATGGTGAAGATAGAATCGTATGCCATCGGCTCTGCATTCGGGCGTGGGCAGGCCCGTGGACTCCGTCTGTTCGCACGCATTGAGCCCCCGGTGAGGACGTCATTACTTAACAGAAGCCGATTCAACACGCGCAGCTCCTGTTCATGACGTCATCACTAAACTGAAGATAGCCGAACACGCGCAGCACGGATGGTACAGTATTGGACAATAAGATAGGACCCTAATTTTTCATCGCACCGTGCACTTGTTTTACCACGTTACTTGTGTGTGTGTGTATGTGTGTGTGTGTTTTTTTTTTGTTTTACAAGGAGGGGGAATCTTCGAAAGACTCCCGTTGTCGCACGGGTGTTGACATGGGATTCTTACCCAGTAAACCCCCTCCTTGGGCCATATACCCTTCTCCATGGGTTCACCTTTCGGTATGCTTCTTGGGGAAGGGCTTATGCATTAGCATTGCATCCTCGCTATTGCACAATGAACCAGAGTTCGCGAGACAGATCAAAAGTACTATCAAACTGTGTGTGTGTGTGTGTGTATGTGTGGGGGGGGTTGTCTGAAAAACGTAGCTTGTCATTATGTCATATTGCGTTGAAAGTATTCTGATAATGTGTGTTATCATGTGAAACATCGTGCGTTTACACTTGGATAAAAGCTTAAGTTTGCATCGACAGCAGCGCTTGTTCCTCGGACGACAACGCAGGTGTGCTGTTTCATGAATGTGTATGCGACACCGGTGCGAAATGGATACGCGCACAAGAGCAATGAACTCGGCATTCCCTCACAGGTGCTTCTCTACGCCTCCCGTACATTGAGCTGGCGCGCGGTTGTTCTTTTCAATGGGCGTTTTGTTTCATGAGCGCGGCAGTATTCTGTTCTCGATTTTGAAGAGAAGACGCTTACTCGCGTACTCGTTGTTAGTTTTTATCCATACGCTTTTTTTGCTGCTCGACAACGATGTAATTCATCGCGTATAGAAGTAGAACGCAGGCAGAGCACGGGATTAGCCGTGTCCATGTTTTTAACCAGCGCGTTCTTGACGGTCCAAGCAAGCAATGTTAGTAACAATGGGTCGAGGTAAACATTGTACTGATTATCAGCGCCATATCATTAACCGAATGGCGGCTGCTGGCATTAAGTGCGGAACGATCGAGTTCGTAATGGAACGATCGCGCACTTTTGTGGCATACGCGCTTCGGACAACCGAAACGTGCTTAGACAACCGAAACGCGCTTGGACAACCGAAACGCGCAAGTCAACCGGACGTTCTCAGAAGACCACGGCGAAAGAAGACCGTAAAATTGTTAAAATATCGTAGAAACACTGATCGCGGGGGCGTTGGTCCTGCTAATTACAACAAAAACCTAACCCAAAACACAAAAAAAACTACTACCAAATCTATCCGAAACGACATACTTGTGAAACAAACACACACCAATACACATTCAAATATACACACACACACACATGTAGACACACACATACACACACATACACACACATGCACACACACAAACACACACACACACACACATTTACACACACATATACACACATGCAAGCACACACAAACACAAACACACAAACCACACATAAACCTGTCCCAACGGGTGCATGCTGCGTTGAAAACACTAGGGTCCTGTCATTCTGTCCGATACTGTACCCCGAGCGCGGTAGGAAGAAGGAAGAACCAGAGGAGGAAGAACGGTAAATTTGGAAGGGGTAAAGCGTTCTGCCGTCTACACAGCGGGAGTATGCCAAAACACTTGTGGGCTCTTTCGACAAGACTGCAGACGAGAGCTTCGTGGAGAGCTTTTGTAAAGAGCTCAGATTACACAGCCCGTTGTCGGTTTTTGCGTCCTTGGGTTACACAGGCCGCCATCGGTTTTTACGTCCTTGGGTATTCGGGAATATTTCAATTCTTGATGGTGCGTGCTGGGCGAAATGCTTGATCCACCGATGGTGCGTGCTGTTGGAAGAGAAACACTTGCTGTTTGATGCGTTTGCCTGAGGAATGAAAGATAAATCAAGAATTAGAATGGTGAACAAAACTAGTAATATTTGAAACTTACCGATCAGGAAGATATTTTATGTTAAATGGTGACTCTGTTTCACTTGCCTTGATCTTCACTTCAAGTCCGATTCACCTGCTTTGATCTGTTATCAGGAGCTTTGGTAATGAAATAGCTAGGTGTAATGGAAAATAATAGAAGAATAAACAAACATTAAAAGTACTACGATTGTTTGAACACAAACATCATTTGGAAGATTCTTCTTCTTATGCATACACTTACCCGTAGATCATGTTGCAAAACATACTGCATTTACGCCTGCGTTGATCTTTCACGATTTACTTAACCACTTTTCTATTAACACTTAATGATTTTCGCTGCATCTTCCGGCACCAATCCTTCCCAAATGAAATTTACATTCGTTTTGGCAATGAGTTTCGAACGATCACAACACAGCGCGAG
Organism: Anopheles gambiae; assembly: GCF_943734735.2. NCBI lineage: Eukaryota > Metazoa > Arthropoda > Insecta > Diptera > Culicidae > Anopheles > Anopheles gambiae. The sequence continues at coordinate 59,212,913 of NC_064601.1, read as the reverse complement.
AGTGAACAACACAAAGTAAATGGCATTATGTTGCAGTGTTGATCATATGGTCATAATAAAGTATAATGGAATTTATTTTACTTCCAATAAATTGATTTTATTCTGATTTACATTTCAAATATTGTTATCAGCCTAGTTGTGAACGTTTAAAATTTTGAGGAAGTGAAAAAATCATTATCAGATAAATGAACCGACAATCGATGCATTTTGACCATATCAAATTATGATCGTCTTTACACATAGTGTCATCTCTTGCGCTTCAGGGTCTCTCGCTCAGAGCAAAAATTCTCCCATCTTCGCAACGGTGGGAGCGTTCAGCTGTGGAGGGCGGGAGGAGTGCGAGTGTGTGTCTCATGCACACAGCGAAATTTTGGTCAACACCTCGATGGTGGGAGCGTTTTTCCATGGGATGGGGTAGTGGAGTGCGAGTGTGTCGCATGATTCCTTTAAAACTAGGGCCATTCGATTCTTCTTATCTGTCGTAATAACCGTAAGTTATTAAGATCTGCTATGGCTGTCATCCGTATGGATACCACTGAGTTTTTGGTTTACCAGGGAGTTTATTGGACCCATATACCATATATAGGTACTCCCCGATACATGCTTTAGCTGACCCAGTAAACCTGGTTTTACCCAACATAGTATTATTTTACGATTAAGCATTATAAGTTGTAAATTCAGGTATCTGAGTACACATTTCTTTTATTTATGTGTTTGTATTAGTGATGTGCTGTATGGAGCGCACCCACGGTTCCGATCCGACTCCGACTATTGTTAGTTCGATTCCTACTCCGGCAAAATGGAACCACTAGATCCGCTCGGAGTCGGAGTCGTTCGGAGTCGTCCGGAGTCGACCGGAGTCGTCCGGAGACCGGAGTCGGATCGGAGTCGACATCGGATTTTTGCCAACTTTACCCATCACTAGTTTGTATCATTGACTATAGCCGGTCTCATGGTACAGTCGTCAACTCGTACGACTTAACAACATGCCCGTCATGGGTTCAAGCCCCAAATAGACCGTGCCGCCATACGTAGGACTGACTATCCTGCTATCGGGGGTTATCCAAAAGTCACTGAAAGCCAACCCGACAAGTGGTACAGGCAGGCCTTGACCGACAACGGTTGTTGAGCCAAAAGAAAAAAATATTATGTATTTAAATAATCTTAAGCTATGTACACGTGCAAGACAAACACACGGTGTCAAGCGAGCCACGGAGTCATGTTCCAACAGGAACCGAACTAGAAGCAGGTTTCCAGGACAGCCGGCGCATCGGTAGATCGCGAACGGTACCTCCACGTGGGGTGTTATATTGATTGAACACCTACCAGCATTACGCATTATTATCATTTTACATAACGAGAAATTACAGTACTATAGTACTACTACACCTAGAAAATCGCATAGATTGTTGCTCATTTATTAGCATCGGTAAAGAAAAAGGTTAAGCAAATATTTCATTTCAGGGAACGGTCAGAACCTCGTCGCATGCGTAGTAAAAACGATAGCGAGTTATAAGCGAGCAATCTATACACAGGTATAGAAACTGTATAAGTATATTAAATTATCTTCAGTATATTGCGTCGATATTCCATAACGCATTAAAAAATTATAAGCCTTCATAGTCGCTGATTACCCGTGTAGCTCGGTTGAATGGAATATGATGTTTTTTTGATTGCCGGTGACAGGGTTCATAGAAGCTCCAGCAAGATTTCAAGTGCTTGATATAAACGGATAAGTGACACATATGGGTAAGCAAAGACATGCTGTATTTTGTATTTGAACACTTGAATCTGGAGGGTGTAAATGTATGTTTATATAAACATAATTCATTTTGTACTGAGCGCCGAAACGGATTTCGTCGAACGTAATCCATGCTCTGGCCGATTATCTCACTATATATAAAATCGAAAATCGCCACAATGACGTGAGAGTTACCATTCAGCGCGAGAGAGAGAGAAAGCGGTGAGAGCAGAGCTCTCTTAGCAACGAGCGTTGCTGCGGAAGGAATTGCTCCATGCCACACTGCCAGCCTGCGGGAATTGAGGGCAATGGTTACTTAGATTTTTTGTTAACACAAACCGATTTGAAAACACATGGTATTGGATATAATAAACAATTAATTAAATAAATAAAGATGAAAATTAGCCACAATATCACAGGGAATTTTTGCAAAAGATGCATCCAACCCCGGAAAGGTAGCATGGCGACCCTCACCGATGCGGAGAAGGAAATCGGTAAAGTTTTGTGGATCGTTTGCACTCCACGCGGTTGATGCAGTTTGGACGCGCATATTGACATGCAATCTCAATACCTTAAATTGCTCCCACAATGCACTCTTTTTTAAACACTGCTGGATAACCTGTGCATCTGTACCTTTCGGGACGATTGGAAGAATCTGTCGAAAATCGCCACAGAGTAGCAAGACCTTACCGCCAAACGGCCTATGCACACACACGATGTCTTGTAGAGTACGGACGACAGCTTCAAGAGCGTAGCGACTGCTCATCGAGGCTTCGTCCCAGACGATGAGTGCTGCTTGCCGCATCAGGTTCGCAAGGGATGATTGTACGGGTATATTACACGTACTGTTTTCGTCAAGTGCCAGAGGTAACTTAAAGGTCGAGTGCACCGTTTTACCTCCCGTCAAGAGTAACGCTGCGATACCACTTGAGGCTGCAGCAAGGGCAATCTTTGACTGGCGGCGCGTATAAGCCAGAATCTTCTCTAGAAGGAATGATTTTCCGGTACCACCTGGTCCATCCAAGAAGAACAGTTTGCGATGTTCTTCGGGTAAGCCTTCGAATTCCGATTCGTGACGATCCACCGCTGCTGTTACGACATCGTATACCAAACGCTGTTCGACATTTAGCAGATGCAACGATGCTAGTGTTTCGTCAAGCGTGTTGATGGAGTACGAACGCTCCGCATCTATGTGAATGTTGACACTGGTTTGATCGGACAGTAGTTGATCTATTGGTATAAATTGGTGAAAATCGGCTAACTGTGGCATACCCGAGATGCTGGTGAGCGTTTTTGATGGTGTGCTTTCCCGTAAGTATTTTTCGATTAGACGGAGAGCCTGAAACTGTTCCAGTGCACGCAGTATACGATTTTGATCAGATTCTTCCGATGTGTAGCGGTCACGATGCTGCCAATGAAAGTCTTCGCACAGATGATCCACGTATGTGTCCCATAGGCGGCGAGGATTCTGTGCCAATCCTTGAGAAAGGATACTTACTTACTTACTTATCCGGCGCTACAACCGCTTTGCGGTCTTGGCCTGCCTCAGGAGTGTCCGAAACCGCTCACGGTCTCGCGCCTTCGTCTGCCAGTCCGTTATTTCGGCCTTAATGGCGGACGCCTCCACGCCATCTTGCCACCTCAATTTGGGCCTACCACGCCTCGTCTGTCCTTGTGGACGGCCTAAAAAGACTTTACGGGCTGGGTCGTCCGTTTCCATGCGTACAACATGGCCAGCCCACCGGAGCCTGGAGAGCTTAATACGCTGTACGACAGTGAGGTCGCCGTACATCTCGTATAGCTCGTCATTATAGCGGCTCCTCCATTGTCCTTCCACAAAAAAGGATAACTGCAAACAAATTGCGCAACTGGGAAGGCATTTGAAATGTGACGGCTTCTTGCATGGCCCGATCCCATTCGAGATCGTCTTGAAATAGTCCAGCCATTGTTGCTGCTTCTTGGTAGCTCGCAAACACAGTTCCGTCGACAGTCCGCAGGTCCTCGAATGAAGTTTGCTACCTTTGCGGTAGCACAGCAACAATCGTAGGCAATACCGTTCCATTTGTGACATAGGTCGAATGGCGATTCAGGCAACGAAACTGGTGCCGGTGAGCACGAACAGGAAGAGGAAGATGTCATTTGCTACGACAAAGCAAAGTCCTTCTTCGACAACATTTCGTGCGAGGCGGTCGAGCGCGCGAAGGGAAAGCAGCAGCGTACGGATTGGCGCCAGGAGCGCAAACTGAACACGGAAACATTCGGCGTCGGGTCGACCAGACGCGGCGGATACAACCGACGAGGTGGTTACTTCCACCGTGCCATCAACTACCATCGTGGAGGAAACAACTATCGCGGTGGTAACAACTACCGGGGCCGCAGCGGAAACCGCAACAATCAGTTGAACGGTGGCAACGGCATGTCGCATAACCGATCGGGCGGACAGCCATTCGACCAACCACGATACAGAACTCTCTAATGCGTGGGACCCATTGCATTCCTGGTCCGTCGTACCATGGCAATCGATGAGTGGGTTTATCAAACCGATAGTAAGTTGGGACTTCTTGGTACGTTAGATTCCGTGCGCCAGGATCATTTGCTGCCAGCTGGAAAAAGCGCGTTAACATGGTATGATGACCTCGTTCTAACACAGAATTTACATTTTCGTTTGGCTGGAACGTGATACGATGTTGGTGTTCCAGATGTATGGGCAATTGAACGACGGTCACCGTTTTGGCCTGCATCTCAAAACCAAATATAACCCACATAGCTTGAGAGGCTGAGATGTATCGTGCATCCTGATACTGTTGAATTTCATCGCATGACTGCGTGTCAGTGGAAAATGCTACATGGTCGCAACCCTTAAACAAATACTTTTTCAAGTATTTTATACTGGCCACCGATGCGCATATTTCCACATTAATGTGGCAGTTATACTTATGGCAAAGCCATGGATTGTATGGCACCACATACCGGTTGTCCAATTCCACTCCCTTAACGACGACTTTGCGTCCATCGTTGCGGCGACGATACACGGGATATCCGTCCTCGGCCTGACGCGTTTCCTTGGTATACTGCTTAGGGAACCGCTTCGAACAAACGCCATCCTTAATGCAAGGTTCTTGAGGATTCGATCTACCGCAAGGTCCATCATACACTTGCTCACTGTTTCGTATAACTCCTCGTTCGCTTGGTCCGGAATTTCAGCCGAAACCAAACGGTCGTAATCCGCCGCCGACCGTGGTTTGTCCGTGTCACCGAGGATTATCAAACAGTGTGCATGCGGTAGGCCATGCTTTTGGAATTCAATAACGTGTATTCGCGCAATCTCGAGTCCCAGCACTCCTGCCGACAGATCTTCAAAAATAGCTTTAAATTTTAAACGAAAAACACGCACTGTAAGGTCAGGACGATCTGCGGCTTGCTGCCTTGGAAGAAGAGCCTCCGTCACTTCCGGCCATTTGGGATTGCAAGTGACCGTTATAAACAGGTCAGGCTTTCCGATCGCTCGCACAATCGCCATTGAATCTTGATATTGTGCCCGCATGAATCGGTCACCGCCGGGGAAAGATGGTGCGAGAATAATACGCGTTCCTGCCTGGCCAAGGTTTCTGTGATTTCCAATTGGTTCGCCATGTAGTTGCTGGTCTGCTAGTCCAGCGAAGTCCATAATGCCAGAGTAGGCATCAGCACGCAGCTGGGCTTGATGGTCGCGATGATATTTAAGCCGCTGTTCTTCTATTTTGCAGCACTGATCAACTGCGTATTGCTGCATCAGTCGACCAGCACGATGTATAAGAGACATTGGATGCCGTGTGCACATCCGATAGGCGGCGTACTCGCGAAGAGTAATCTGTCGGGAAGATCTCGTAGGCTGCTCGTTTATCACGTCAGCTGATTCATCAACAGCGGAGCGATTTTCTCGCGCAGAATGAGTGTTATCTTTTCGTGCTGCCTTCGGAATGCCGAACGTCCATCCAACCTCACCGTAAGGATGTAGAAGAGGGAAATGCATCGCATCATATAATTGGTGTGTCTCGTACACTCGAATGAGGCCACCAGTACTGCGACTCTGCAAAATAATATCGCGAGGCTTTCCAGCGTTGTTTGAAATAAATATATCACCAATCTCATCGGCTGTTGGGCGGTTGTACCGACGCTGATCCAAACCTGGCAAACGTGCGTGAATATGCAACTGCACATCTTCTTGTTGTGTCATCCTTTCGTAAGCATGTTGGAAAAGGCGTGCCAGTTCGTTGTGCTGATCTAATATCTGCTGAAGTGTCGCTACAATCAATCGATCCATTTTGTTGCTTCTTGCCACACGTGCTTCGATTACTCCGTTTCGTTGCTCTTCAGCGGAAGAATCGTGAAAGTAGAGCTGTGCGTACTGTGGCGCTCGTCCTGGAAGTTTGCCAAGCATACCAATCCGATGGCAAAGGGCGCCTTGTACACGATACGTATACACACCTCGACCATCAGCGACTGTTCGATCCTGGCGCACTTGATCATGTGCTCGCAACGATGCACCCATTGAAGTGAATGCAAAGGCGTTGTTATACGTTCGGATGTTTTGCATGAATCGTGAGTTTGTAAACAATTCGCATAATTCACGGGGAGGCTCGGCAAATGGTGGTAGAATCACTTGGCCTCCGTTGCAGCAGAGAGTGCCAGTCTCACCAAACCACTTCTCCGCCGCACAGTATGGACATGGTTCACGGACTCCCAGATAATGACGTTGAGGTTGGATGTAGGCATCATGATATCCCAGGCCTTGCCTTAGAGTTCTTGTGCCATGTCGTCGGATTAGTCGTTGTCGTCGAATTGTTTCCCACCGTTGTCTTAATGGAATCTGGATATCAATAATGCTGGTTTCCATGGAAACAGGCCTACTGGACCGATTAGTCTGTCGCACGGAAGGCACTGAATTTGGGACCGATAAATTAGCAGCTCGTCGACGACGATAGTAGGTGGCTTGATATTTGCGTTTCAATCGTGTCGTCCATTCTGCAGGAGTTTCTTCTTCCGGGGTGGCGTACCGTGCCATCCACGCAATTGTAGATGACATCTTAACAGTGGATGCGGTCGCTTCTAAATCAATCCCTGTTTGAGTGAGATGGACTGTATTCGTTACAGGTACATTATTTTCGGTGGTATCGATGTTAACTGGTCTTGTTTGAGGTTGTTCCGAACCGTTTATACCGCTGGTTAGATTATGAGCATGTGGCGCATCTCGATAACGGTTACATGTTCCAACAGGAGGAGTGGCATGTACCGCCATTGTTTCAGTCGGCATCGTATGGACTTTCGCGGACCGATGGCGATGTCTGTACTTAGCTTGACGTTTGCGGTTTAATCTTGCCTTTTTATCTGCTAGGGTCTCGTTAGGCGGAGTTGCATATCGAGCAAGCCATGCTGGTGTTAGTGGCTCCACTTCTAGATGCATAGGAAAATTATTATCTAGTTGTTCTTCAAAACTGCTCATTATTCTAAAATCATAAGTAATAATTGTCATTGTTGTTAAACTATTTCGGAAAATTGTACCTTTTACTCACCTATATGGGAATGAATTAGTAAATGCTTAAAGAAAATGGATTTTTTCGTTATGCCACAAATAGTTTTTTACCGATATACTGCTTCTAGTCGACAAAAAAACAAAAATTCCGCGACAACGTTGGTGACACTGAAGCTTTTGTTTTGTCAAACCGTTCACGGTTTCACGCAAAAGTATGGCTTACTTTGATCGTTATGTTGCGAAACTCGATCACTGGGTAAAAATACAAACTCAAAGCAAATACGTTTGTCCCTTTCTTTTGTTCTGCATCTAAAACGTATATTTGGAAAAAAAGCTCGCCAAAAATTTGTTACGTATTTTTTTTTTTGGGAAACCACGGAACAGCGTTCAACTATTAAATTCTGACTGTAATTTGTATCGTGCTTTCCTTACTCCTCGAAACACTCTAAACCAAGTCGGCGTCGCGTTTTCCGTAACTAAAGTGGTTGTCATTGTATGGATGTAAAGTAAGCAAAAAACATCCAAGCTACCGCTGGAAAGTAACGCTGATCAGCCTTTACTAGAATTTTATAATAGAGAAGAGATTTGCTCGCGGGCAGGAAGAACTACTTATTTTAGGATGTCCTTCCGAAACAAAGCACTAAAGGGAGAGATGGTTCATTGCGCAACATGACTGCAACATACTGCGCGTTAGGTGAGACAACCGTGCGCATTGCATTCAGCCGGATCAGCATCAACTGCAGAATGAACCACAATGAAACTATGCTTACTGTAACGTGCCCAAGAGGACTGAAAAGATTCTGACTGTATCTATCAAGAGTGATGGCGATATCTACCATGTGATGCTATCACCGTACTATGGTGTTGATTAAGAACAACCACATTATAATTAAGGACACGTCAAGTTAGAAGCAAAATCTGAAAAATGTGGGTCGTCAAGAGTAAATAAAGTAGTTTGCAAGTAAACGTGAATTTAGTTAATTGATCTGGAAAGGGTATAACAGTGTTGAATCATTCTTTTCTATAACAGTATAGATTGGAAAATTAGAACTACACATTTGAAATGGTTATATGAGGGGATATGTTCACTGTTGAAATTTGATTTTTGGCGCAACAATAACAATTGTCTTATACACAAATACCAGTTCCATTCAATACTTCAAAACCAGTTTCAGGATAATAAAATAAAATTTTGACAGCGTTTTTGAAAATGACCTTAATGAAATTTAAGACCGGGAAAATTTACATTAAAAATGTTCTAAGCATTTATTACTTATTACCTAACGTATGAAATAGTGATGCGCGTTGCGTTCCGAACCTGCCAGGTGCGATCCGTTCCAGCATGCAAGCATCCGGACCGCGATCCTTATTTTTAACCCAAGCAGGTTCAAACTGAACCTGTTGCTCTCACCGTTCTTTGCGATCCGACCTGAACCGACTGTTATCAACGATCTTATCGATCCGATCTGAACCGGCAGCTCTCAGCGTTCTCGGCGATCTGTGCTGGGCCGGTTGCTCTTTGTGCTCTTTGCGATCCGGTCTAGAACGCACGACATTCTATTCTCTTTGTATTGATGAGCCGGTTTGCCGGTTCAATTTAAACCTGTTTCTCTCAGCGTTCTTTTCGATCCAGTCTGGAACGCACGATCATTTGCTCTCTTTCATACGATGGGCCGATTTGGTACGTACAAAGGAAGCAGGTAAAATCTGAACCTGTTTCTCTCAGCGTTCTTTTCGTTCCGGTAAAGAACGGCGTTCTCTTCTCTTTTGCTTCTTTCTAGTATGGACATACGCACACATTATGTCTATGTGAGTGATAACAGCGCAAGCCGTACTCTCTCAGTCAAAGAGATAACGGTACAACACCTGAGCCGTGAAGCCAGAAAAGGATAGAGATTTGTGGGTGGGAAGCTAATCGCCAAAATTTAAAGAGACAATCCTGCACTAGCGGTAAGCGCAATGAATGAAATGTTTCTTTTCTGCCATATGGATGTTATCAATGAATTGCTATGTGTCTGGTGCTAAGCTGCTTCATTGCGCATGCATCTCCAATGAACTCGTTTGAATTTTTACTTGAGATCTTCTTTGTGCAAATATTGAGGGTGCATGACACGTTTAGCCTTCCGCAATAATTTCTTTAACGCTGTTTATCGCCCCTTGAAACAGCGCTATTCTTATGGACAATTAAAGTGCACTGCCGGGCACTTTCACACGGGTAGTTCACCGTACCGTATAATGTCAACCTTATAAAAACAACTTAACAGTGTATGTATTTTATATAAACCAATGTTATTCGATGCTATCTGCTTCTATTAAGAAATATTAATTCAATCAGTGTAGTGTAATTTAGACCATACGAAATTTAAAAAACCGGCTAAACTTATAAGCTTTTTGATTTTGCATCAAAATTACATATGCGTTGCAACAAATTTCTGATTTACTTCTTTATTTAGAAGTATAAAAAGGGAATAATCATTAATTTAAGTAAAAACAAAAACAACAAAATGCCCTAACCTTTTAATGAAAAAGGAATTGTATAGCGGGCTGCTTAAGTTAAGCGTTTATATTTTAGTAGAAGAATAGTTTTACACATTCAGTAAACTATTATTTAGCTTTGTTTTAATTGTAACTGTGTGATTACTGCACAAAAAATATAATACACAATATTCAATTAATACTTTCAAGTTAACCATATATAAAGTGAGCAACTGAAAAAAGCGTAACCATGGCAGATCATCCTGCGTTCCTCTGAACCTGCGTTCCGCGTTCCGTTCTTTTTCTCCAGATTGGCAGGTTCGTTCCGTTGCTCAATTTTCGGAACTATTCTCATCACTAGTATGAAACATAAGTCGAAAAAAAGAGTAGAACTGAAATTCGAACCATGTGCGATATCATATTTTTACAGTTCAATCTTACATTTATGGGCACAAAAACACAAAATGGATTGAAGCAGAAGTGAGCATTTCAAAAATTGTATGTTTTTAAGTACGCAATTGCATCTAAACATGTTGTACAGGGTGGCATCGTAGAAGTGATACAATTTGTTTTTGTAATAAAATTGACACCAGGATTGATTTCTCTTAGGAATCGATTGAAATAGCTTCTATTGGTACTAAACCTGCATTTCATTTAATTTATTTCAAACCTTTCACCTTTACACTTGATAACCGCCCGTAGGCGCTTTTGGAAATCGTTGCAGGCCGCACGCACAACTTCATCCAGCATTTCGTCCCATATCTTTAACAACCGTTTCTTGAATCCGTCCAAATGCAAATGTTTGAGGTCGCCCAACTTTTAAAGCATGTATCCCCATATGCAGAAGTCCAACGGGTTCAAATATGGAGACGACGCAGGCCATTCCGATGCACTGATAAAAAATAGCAAAAGCACATTGCACCACTTCTGAAAGATCGAAGCCTTATGGGCTGGAAGCAAAGCAAAAGCTGTCGTTGCCAAAAAGCTTCTTAGCGTATGGCTTCAAGTGGCCTTGAAAAACGTGTTCTAAATAGTTCTCCTTGTTGATCTTCACGCCTTTGTCGAGAAAAAATAACGAAATCTTCTCTTTGACCGAGATAGCTCTCCAAACCATCACAGCTGACGCATTTTGATGCCGTTCGACTGTTCTTTTGACGGCTGTTATATCCCGAATACATGCTCCATAAATACGATCATTCTGCTTATTCAAAGTTTCCTCCAGAGTGAACAGTTTTTCGTCCGAAAAGATGATGTTGTGGCCTGCGTGCGTCTTCAGCAACAAGCGAGATCTGATCACCCTTTCGGTAATACTTTTGCTGGTTAAGCCGTGATTTTTTTGCTTTTTAAACGCTCTGTAACCAAGGTCCTTTTTCAGAATGCTTTGCATGGAAAAGTGACTCACGTTCATTTAACGCGCCATTTTTCTTCCCGCGCGAGCTGGATTTTGCCCCACACGTTCCTTTACCGCTTTGATCACCGCTGGAGTCCGGACACTCAGTTTTTTGCCCAGTTTCTTATTTGGAACAACCGTGCCTGTCTCCTTGTATCGCTTGATGGTCCGGTAGACGAATAGTTGACTTAAATTGAGATGAGACAGTTTCTGCTTACTCTGTATGTTTGTCAATCCATGCAAATGCAAGATTTTTATTTGTTTGCGACTTGAATTCATTATAATATATGAGAACACTGAAGTGAACACTAAGTTTACGTTTTTCACGATAAATAGTAAACAAATTAAGCAGTCAAAATATGCAAATGAGTTTGACACACAGTGATAAAAAACACAATACAGGAGCACTCGAATAGGTGTATCACTTCTACGATGCCACCCTGTATATGTATTAGCGGCACCCTTTTTTTAATCCACTGCACATCAATACGTTATTCAATGAACACGTTGTTGAGGTAACTACTTAGCTATGCTTTCCATAAAATTACGCCGAAAAATAAAAAATAATAATTAAAAAATTATACATTTGTGTCAACAGAGGCATGGAACGTATCAGTTCAGAAATTTTAAAATTGTGTGACTTTGCTCAAAAGTAGCTTCATCGACAGCGCCTCATTTAACGTTTCTGCAAAGTACAGTAAGAACTGTCCAGGAAGTTACATGGTTAACACATTTGTGGTGTAACGCATAAGAACAAATAGGTGTTTGAGTTATGGTTGTTGCCACTGAACGTGTAGAGTTTGAGAATAATTCTAAATTTGAGTACATCCGGTAGATTTTACCGGGCCTTAACTAGAACAATTAAAAAACTGGAATTTGTGATTAAATATCTAATTCGACTAATTATCCGTGTTTTTCAAGTATCCAGGCGAGGTCGGCTCCCGATTAGCCCAAAAAAATGGCGCTCCACTCTATATTATAGATTTAAAACTGTTAGTCATTCAATAGCCCCGCTGCCTTGATTACCAACGGTCTTTTTGTGAATTTTGTAAGGAAAAATATATCATTGTATGTCTTTATCAAACTACAATTTGTGATGTTAAAACTGTTTGCTGAGTGCTCTAATTCTAAACTGCTAAAGCTATGGTCGAAAAAACTATGGTTGCGGGTTTTCAACGCCAGTGTAAATCGCACTTCTCACCGACTGTCAAAGTGCTGCACACAGCAAGAACAATTATGTCCTTTGTATGGGAGTTAGAAAATTGTAATTAAATTAAGTTTAGTGTAATATCTGATGTAGTAAGTCGATCTGATATGTAGTAAGTCTTAAAACCTATTCCCAAACCACCATAAGGTGTGTGCAAAATTTCGTTGATAATTATCCAGCCGTTTCGAAGGTTGCTTGCCTCAAACACCGTGACATGAGATTTATATGTATATATGTAGATGTAGATAGATAGATTGGCGTAATAGCCTACGCGATCATGCTGGCCTTTTCAGGACTTGAGTACCACGTAGCCGGATAGTCAGCCCTTGCTAACGGTAGGTGGACTAAGCGATCACCGAAGATCTCTAGTTTGTAGTATGCCGTATTTCTACAAGTGGACAGAGTATTAGCGACAATGGATCCCGGAAAGATGGTCGTCGGGGCCCCGTGGCTGAAGACCCATTTGCATCTTCACCTCTCCCTCCCCCCTATGCCAGCTACCATTTTAGGGCCTGTGACCAATGATCGTAGGAGTCCCATGGCCACCCCCCTCTCCGCTTGAAATTTAAGTAAGCCTATTGTAAAAATATTATATTTAATGCTTAACACGTTCAGTTCGATGGCAGGCCCCAGGGACTGCCAGTGAACTTTCCAGTATACCAGTTTCACTATTAGCTTGCGTTCTAGATGCCGGCGGAACGGAAAGTTGATGAAAATCAGCGCCGGGCTGAACGTGTCAATGCGAATTAGGGTTCAGCGCGTTGCACAGCAAACCCTCCGGCGTGAGCTAGCGATTCCTTGATCATTTTTACTTGGCAGCGTTTAAACTCATTGCCCTTTTTTGGTTTGATTTTTTTGAAATGCAACTTCATCGCCGCAATGTTTGTTAACGGCTTTTTTAAGCGCCACAACAGCTCGCGAGCATAGACCACACGCGAGAAAGAGATAGCGCTATGGAGGGAATGAGCACGAACGACGGCTGACAGCGATTGGCCGTCTGGCGCACTAACACATCCAAACCTTCGACAGCGCGTTCTGGCGAGGGGAAGGAGTTGGAGCCAGGGTCGGGTAGCTCGACAAGCTGCTTGACAAATTTGCCGTAGGAGGGAAAAAAGGCATAAGAAATTTCGCCGAACGCCATGATTTCTTCCGTCGTGGAAAGCGGGTAGCTAACTTACTCCAGTTGTCGATAAGCGCAGAAAAACTCTCATCTCCGCTATTTGTTTTGATTGAAACTCTCGAAATGGTCACGGTTTCTTATCGGGAACAAAAATGAATTTCCTCGTTATGCGAGATTTTAACTCAGAATTTTTACTCGGATTTTAACTTCCAAAAACTGTTATAATCATAGAAAGAAAATCAAACATGGTTATTTTGATGATGAGCATAAGATGAGATGAGATGAGCATTCAATTCCATACCACTATAGTAAAATGGTTAAGAAATCAATAAAAATTATGTTATACCCTTTCCGATGATTAAATATGTTTGGAACAAATATTTGATAAGCGATTCTTTTAAAAAAACAACTCACATTTTTGCTTCAACCTCATACAAAATTGTTAATACTCATACTCATATTATTTAGTTTTAGAACATTACTTTTTTTTGTTAACATTTGGCATTTGGCGACCAATGAAGCAATTTCTTTAAGAAAAAGATTTGTAAAAATAAACAAAAACACTTAACCAACAGGAATAAAAAACGTAAGCTCTCATCATTTTTGTATATTTTTTTGGAAAAGATCGAACCAAAAACCCCAATCTTTAGGTATACTAAAGATAGAACATTTACTTCTGCAAAACGTTTAAATATAAGATGAACTCAGATTTCAGCACAAACACGTGTTAGGATAGGATGTTTTGATAGGATGTTACAAACGATCTCAAGCTCTCCATGAGGTATCGTACCAAGACCCTTAGATGTGTTTAGATAAACTACAGGTGGGATTATGACTCTGATTTTGGTCGCCATAATGAATGAAGAATTCAATGTAGATTAGCAGGAAGGAAATAACCAAATGGTCAATTGAAAATAATTTGCTACAGTTATTTTTTTAAATTTTTGATCAAAGTTTCAACTTTTGTAATGTAACTATCATCCTAAAATGAAATGGATAGCGATCTGATTTTTGTATCATATAATAAATATAATGTTAAAATTAGGCTGTGGCTCGTACTGCTATTTTCAGTGGCATTTGGGCCCGCTGGGTCAAATGAGTTTGACATCGCTGATCCAAGCGTTCATAATATGAAACATGACCTCAAAACTGTGGAATATGAATGAAAATATCGTGATGAATATGAATAACAATCTGAGAGTAATGATTTCGAGAATTGATTTTTTTTAACAATTTAGAATGATTGCCAAAATTGCCGTATTCTTCCTCTTCTTCTATTTGGTCTCACGTCTTACGTAGACATGCGAGCCTATACACTCTTTCGAACCTTTTTTAGTACCACGCAGTAGGATCGGGACGGTACATTCTAGGCTTGACTTACGCAGTCGGATAGTCAATCCTTGTTAGGGATGAACGGTCCATTCTAGACTTGGCTTACGGGCATGTTGTTAAGTCGAGTACGAGTTGACGACTATACCACGGAACCGCCGAACATGCCATAAGTGTCCGTAATTCGAAGCAATGCAGTAGTTTATAAATATTACATATTCAAAGTGTGGGCTTGTGAAGAAATATATCTAAAGACACCTCGTGATTCGTAACCCCTTTTGCGTGAAGGCATAGGTTATAATATGAAATATGAGCTCGTTACTATCCAGAATATACAAATAAATATTGATTAAATTTCATGATTTTGTACAATGTTTTGAAAAATCATGCGACTTTCAATGTTCATCAATGTTTAATTGTTTCAGTTCTAATTAGTCTGTAGTTAAGGAAAACTCTAGGAGAGACATTTATGTTGACTCTAGCCAATTGTGCTGGCGATTCTATCTCACCGACAATAAGATTGGACATAAACGTATATTGGGCAATATCACATCTCTTAGCAAGTGTGTCCAGACCAAACAACAAACAACGAGTGCGGTACGATGTACGAGGGATTACATTACGCCACGGAGTGAAGTGCAAGACAATACGTGTAACTATCGTTAGGACAGCTTCAATCCTATTGGACCATACACTAGAGAACGGACACCAAACTATAGGACTAAACTCGAGGATGGAACAAACGTAGGACTTATACAGATCTCTCTCAGCTCGCTCGGTCATTGAGCTCTCTCGTTTGTCGCCGAATAAATCCTAGCGTTTTGTTAGCTTTGTCTAAAATTTCACAGTAATGTTGTCGGAAATCTAGTTTACAATCCAGGGTGACTCCTAAATCCCTGACCGTATTGCACCGCGGTAGTTGTGTCCCTGATATGCTATAGATATAAATATATATATGCAATGCGGTAATTTATAAAAAGTGCATATTGAATGTGATGTGGTATTGTGCGGAAAACACTTCTGCAGTCTAGCATAAAAAGCATTACTTATATCTTTAAGCCATAACCTGCTACCTGGGGGCCTGCTACCAAACCGAGCCTAGGACCGTGGTGAGGCTTGATCCTCCACTGAGGATAACATTATTTTTGGAGCTATTCAAGCTACCCTAAGGGGATAATTTACCGATTCGTAATGAGTCAAAGCCATGACTGAAGCACAATACCTCAAAACATGAATATCACCTGGGACAGCGTATTTTAAGCCCATGAATGTGACACATTTCTAGCGTAAAAGCATATGAAATATCGATAAACTGATACGCAGTCATTAACGTAGTGCTATAGACCTAGGTATCAATAAGAGCCAGGCCAAAAGTATCAAATGAAGACAAAATACAATAGTGGAAATGGATTTCAACCCTGGTATTTATATGGTCTTTTTTTGTATATAAATATAATTTAATCATTACAATTGTATAAGTAAAGCAATATGAGATACATTGCTACATATGGACAACAAATGGCGAATTGCAAACCATATTTAAATACGTTTTTAATAACGTTTTGATTGGCCTCGGTTTTTGCTCCGCCTTTTTTTCATTACTGAACTTCCTAAGCCGTCCCTGAAAGGGCATGGTAAAATAAGGTTCCTCGTACCCCGTCGCAAATTTTCGTTCTATTCTCTTCCATCTAACAAAAGCAATCCTTACCCAAATCAAAAGTGAATGAAAATATATGCGCGTGTCACTACGCGACGAAAATATAATATAATGTCTTTTTCATTTTCCTTGTTTGGAAATACATTACTCATAATTGTTTTCTTTGCATCGAAGTTAACATAACAATACAAGCGCAAGCGCTTGCATGCATTTCTATTACGACTGTGGTGGAAGCGCGCACACTCGGGTGGTGTGAAAAGTAAATTGAATGGTACATGCTCTTGGGAAAATTATTGCAATACAAATATATTACAAACGTAAATCTACATGTATAACCATATTTAGTTGAAAAACTTTGTTATACTGATGATTTTTTTATCCATTATGTATAAAACTGTTTTGTAATGTAACAAAACTCGTGTAATCCAAATGAACATAAGAGATAGCATTAATAACGCTAATATAGGTTATAAACAGCAACATTGATGTTGTTCAAAATTAAAACATGTTTTCATTTACAAATAATGAATAAAAATGTTCCGTTTTAAAGCATCTTTCAAGTACCTTTCTAATCTACGATGGCCGAAAAATCTCATGAAAATGAGACAACATACTCAGTTATGAAAAAAGGGGAAGTTTCCTGCTGGAAAATAACTAACAGGTAACATGAACACAATTATATACTTCCCGAACGATAAAACGAAAGGGACAAAATCGGATGTGTTGGTGAATAACGTGTTGGTCGAACAAGATGCACTTTTATTCGCATTCTGATTTGAATTCAAAAATATGAGAGGAATGAGAGGTAAAGTGAGAAAGCGAAATATAGAAAAAGTTGTATTTATCAGATAGAAAGGGATCGCACGGGATGGCACTTAGTGTTGAGAAGACCGAGGAGATGTTTATTACTAACAAAACGAACCAGTCTTGTTGGAGACACTGTCTAGATTAGTTGAAATAAAATAAGGTGTTTGTGAATCTATTTGTAAGGTGCTTTATTCGTGAAATCTGGTTGCTTGAAAAATAAAAACACAAAAAGTATATAAAGTTTTGCGTACAACTATCGATGGCGGGTCCATTCTTGTCTCCGATGCCTGGAGATTTGCTTACGGAATATATGTTTGGTCGGCGTCGTCAACGGCGAAATCGCACTACGTTTACCCCGCAACAGCTTCAAGAACTTGAACAGTTGTTTAAAAAAACTCATTATCCAGATGTCTTCTTGAGAGAAGAAGTTGCACTACGGATTAATTTGAGTGAAGCACGTGTCCAGGTTATAATTAATTAATCAACTTTTTGCAAGTTTTTTTTATTCAGAAGGAACGGTCCGAAAAAGTCGTATTACTTATATTTTTGCAAGTTAATGGTGAACAAATTATTGTAGTCGTATCTATTAAAATTAGTAAACAAAGATCAATAGAACATTTCTTAACTATTTCTGTGGGACAATTTATGTGTGTTTTACGTGCAACAGACTGTTTTGATGTTATTTTATGTTCTAAAAGCTGTGTACAGTCGCTTGATTTTGACTTTTTCTTTTTATATTAACTCTAATACATAAAAAATATGATCAAAAATGAAATGCAAAATGAGAAATAAAGATAAACAAAAAAGTAATGGAAGCTTTTTATGTTTGAGGAGTTATTAGGTCGTACTGGTTTGATTTAAAAAAAACTTATAACTTAATAATAACTATAAAATAAATAAAGTCAACACAGAGGCAGGAACAGTCTAGGTATAGACGTCAAATCATACGACCTAACAAAATACCGGTGAAGGATTCTAATCTCATATGGATCGTGCTATGTGATCACTAATCGACCACTTATAAGTGTTGGAAAAGGTATGATTAGGTAGGCATAGACAAACTATTACTGTTGTTAATGATGATGAATAAATTAACAACTAAATACGAAAAAATTGTACATATACGATATAAATACATGTTATCGAACTCAAACGAAAATGATGCGTATTGCGTTATAACGAGAGTTAAGTTTCATTACTTTAGCGAAAAAATTAAATAATAGGAATGCTTGTAATCATAATAATTTGCTTGATATTTCGAAACAAAACAGTTATCCAGTTGCATTCTCGACTATTTATTAAATTAAAAAAAAATCCGTGTTTGACAAACTTTTAAAAATGCCGTTTGATCAAAGCATATGACGTTCAATTAAAGGAGCTTTCAAATATGATGATAATAATATAAGTATACAATTATTAGATATATTTAAGAGGTATAGTCTGGCAATCATACAATATCGGGTGGATTAATATCTAACAATAACGTCCTTCCGCAGAAAGGACTGACTATCCAATTATTTTCTAATTTAGAGTATTAAATTTGGACACTATATTAATGACCGGCAGCCCACCTAGGATGCCCATAAACCACTTATAAATCATGTGTTTTAAATTATGCTGGATGAATTTGTTAATGGCTATGAAAGATTGCTTTCGTTTTTTAGGTGTGGTTTCAGAATCGGAGGGCCAAATGGAGGAAACAAGCAAGACTTCAATTATTGCAAGATGCATGGAGAATGCGTTGTTTAAGTATGGGTAACGCAGAAATAATAATAGGTAAATAATATTTTAGAAAATTTTAGATTATCATGACGAAGTGATGAAAAAAAGGAATAAATAAAAAACTTTTCGTATCTTTCGAATTAACAATCACGCCAAATTGACACACACACACACACACACACACACACACACACACACACACACACACACACACACACACACACACACACACACACACACACACACACACACACACACACACACACACACACACATGTTTTGTTGTAACTTCAATGAGTTCTTAATTTAATAATTGCATTTAACTATATCTCATTTCGTTATTAGCGTCTGATTCGCGAACTGCTTCAAACAACAATACTAACAACAACAAAGATGAGATCAAAAAAGGAATATTTGAAACGAAGAATAAACACAATTCAGAACGTGTTCATGAACAGTCTAGTGACATTGATTCACAATCAGTTTGTCAAAATACGGTATATAGCAGCAGCCTAAGAATTGATAACGCAACTATAATGAATCATAAAGCTGCTAGCACCTACAAGGAAAATGGGAAGGACCACCTAAATGAAAGCAATTTGACAGTCTTTTCTAAGCAATGTTTGGAGCAAGTTTCTTTCGAACACCATCGCTATTTTCACCCAGAGAGTAAACTGTACCAGCAAACTATCACTGAAGATCCTGAAACCCTCTCAACAGTACAACTATCTTCACAACCATCGAGAATAAGTGTGAGATATGCAAATTCTAGCGACTCATCCAATGATTCTGAAGAAATAGATCTAACCAGCAGTAAGGGATGCATCGATTACTCAAATTCCAATAAAAATTGAAACGCATAATATATGATTAACCCTTGTTATATTTTTGCCCTTCTTTATGCCATTGAGTATTGAAAACCGTAAAATCCAGGTTACTAGTTTGTCATCAAAGAGAATTTTCTAATCACTGCTATTTACCATTAAATGTTTAAAGTGAGTTAGGATTTAATTTGGTCAAGAGAATAAGTTTAGTGTTGCAATGGCGTATTAAACGGTAAATGTACTAAGCGACCGCAAGTTAGTCCCGTCGATTTTGAAGCACCGTATATGGTACTTCCTGCTTATATGATAGAAGGTTAAGAAGCCTCGTTGAATGCCTCAGGGCTCGTTAGTAGGCCTGGGCTAATCGGTTCATGAACTTGAACATTTTGTTTTCTTTGGCACAACAACCGTTGTCGGTCACAAGGCCTGCCTTTTACCCACTGGTGAAGTAAGCTTGGCTTTCTTTGACTTATTGTTACCATAGCAGGATAGTCAGTCCTACGTATGGAGGCACGGTCTATTCGGGGCTAGAACCCTTGAGGGATTGTTGTTAAAGTCGTAGGAGTGGTACAGTCATCAACCACCAGACCGGCCCAACATACTTGAACATACTAGTTCTTATATTTAGATGAACTGAACGCGAATCGCAGTTATTTCGCGAGTAGCTGATAATATGGTATAAACACTGTAGTGATGGGAATAATTCCAAAAATTGAGGAACGGATCGAACCTGTCAATCTGGGGAACAAGAACAGAGCTCGGAACTCAGAGGGGAATAGTTCAATCACTTAGGGGAATGTTGCAAATCGGTAGGGGAATGTTGCAAGCAAGCTGTGAAAGTGGGAGTGTTGCAATCGATTACGGGAATTTTACAAGCGTACTTTGGAACTGTCATCAACTGTGGGTGCCACTGTAAATACCTCAAAATATTTTCGTCAATCTTACTAACTTATCATGTTTAATTATGGCTCTGCAGCAGGATTTATTTAGTTTATCGTGTCTACTAGTGATGTGCTGTATGAAGCGCACCCACGACTCCGATCTGACTCCGACTATTGTTAGTTCGATTCCGACTCCGGCAAAATGGAACCACTAGATCCGCCCGGAGTCGGAGTCGTTCGGAGTCGTCCGGAGTTGTCTGGAGTCGTCTGGAGTCGAACGACTCCGAACGACTCCGAACGACTCCGGACGACTCCGGACGACTCCGACTCCGAACGACTCCGACGACTCCGACGACTCCGAACGACTCCGAACGACTCCGAACGACTCCGACGACTCCGAACGACTCCGAACGACTCCGAACGACTCCGAACGACTCCGAACGACTCCGAACGACTCCGAACGACTCCGGACGACTCCGACTCCGAACGACTCCGGACGACTCCGGACGACTCCGAACGACTCCGGATATTGCAGCGCGGACCTACCTTCCGGAGTCGATTCCGAATTTATCGGAGTCGGATCGGAGTCGACACCGGATTTTTGCCAATTATACCAATCACTAGTGTGTACAGCTGGATCCCACACAAAAACAACTCTATATGATGTTTTTTTTAATAAACATCATCGGTATCAATTCGAAGCTTTTTACACCGGCACCGGCTCCACAGTACGCTTGCAAAATTCCCCTAATCGATTGCAACACTCCCCTATATGATTGCAAACTTCCACAGCTTACATGCAACATTCCCCTACCGATTTGCAACATTCCCCAAGCGATTTGCAACATTCCCCTAAGTGATTGAACTATGCCCTTATAGGATTCGAAACCCTGTATGGTGCGTTTTTGTACATATAGATTATACATGGGCAAATTGAATCAGAACTGAATGATTCATTCCAAATTTTACACTGAGTGAACGAGTACATCACAGCTAAATGGATAAATTATATTATTTTTTATATCCATATGGAGCGCTCCATATGGACCACGGATGCAAAATGAAAACGGCGTGTATATTTTCGTACAGTATCTCATTCCCAACAGAAAGCGGCACCCCTCAACGGCATCCCCTCAATAATTTCCGAAGGCGGCACGTGAAAAAAAGATTTCCTATAAGATTTCCTCTAGTTTTTACACTAGCAGCAGCTAAAATAAAAACTTCAGCCCAGCACGAATTGGCCGCGGGTTGCTGGTCATTCTCACGCATACACACTGGTCCCGCTCCCATATTTGCTGGTTTGTAGATTGCTGGTTGTAGTAGTGACACTTTGTCGAGTTGCTTTAAGCACACTTTCGCAAGCTATTTATTGGTGTTACTCCACAAACGTTTTGGCACACTCACGCTCTGTATACGGCAGGATGCTTTATCACTTCAAAATAATGCGGTAACTTTCCGCTAGCCTGCCTCTCGTTCTTCCTTCTATCCTCCGCGCTAGGATATCCTCGTCATATTCAGCCAGCGCCTGTCTGGAAATGACGTCACGGGCTGGTGATGCGCATGTTTAGCCGTATCCTTGGCGTCCTTGAAGTGCGCTCTTCTGCGAAAGAACGGTATTGAAATCTGTTTCGGGATGTTGGCAAGGCCATCAGGTAGCCGTCGATTAATATGCGCGTGCACTTGTAACTTTTTAAACGACCTGTAACTTTTAAAGCGTTAGTTGAATGTACCCATAGAAGCAAGCACGACAACAAGAAACTTACCTTAGAAATTTACAAGGATAAATCATTCCATAATTGAAGAAGAAGGGACACGGCACAAAACGTAAGAGAGCAAAGTACGGATCACAAGAAATCACATCCTTCCACAGCGACGGAAAGTTCTGGACAGACTGTAAGCGCCTACACGCGTGGTCCAAAACAGCCGAAATCATACAAAATCATGAAAAAGTCTGCGCCCTTTTGTTCCGAAGTCTTCATGAAGTTTACCGAGCCGAACCGAATAGTTGTGTTCGATAAACATGTGTGCGTATCAGGTAGCTGCATTTGTACTGCTTACCTGCCGTATGCCGCTGTGATACCGAGCGAGACGCATAGGCAACGCGTCTAGAGGACATGTGTAGCCGTGAGGAAATTTTTCTGTATCTCTTTTGCCTAGTCCTTGTCTTTAGATTCTGATGAGTGAAGCATACATGCCTTTCGGGTACGTTCGGGGTATAAGCCCTGTCCCTTTTATGTTATTGGAAAAGATAGAATCGTATGAAATCGGCTCTGCATTCGAGCGTGGGCAGGCCCGTGGGCGCAGTTTGTACGCAGACACTAAGGATGCCTAACACCCGGATGAGCGACCGGTAGACCTGGTCAAGTGGAATCCGTATGCAAATGCATGTGTGCGTGTCGTTCGAAGGGTTTCCTCTTCTCCCGATTTTCGTCCATTATTTTTTGCCAGTCCAAACTCTAGAGAGAGTAGATATGCTCTCTCGCTTTGGCACACAAGAAAGTTTTCCAATAGCTTCGGTTTTGCTGGTTGGGATGTTACTGCGAAGTCGAATCAGGAATCGCGCATCAAATCGATGGAAGAAGGGAGTACAAAAAAGAGAAGGAAGCACAGAGAAAAATGCTCCACATTGAAAAATTTTTAACAATTCTTAATAATTTCAACGCTCGCGAATCGTAGTGCTGGAAAGTGTTGTTCGTGTTTGGTATTTCAGGAGTTTTGTGCTGTAGTTTAGTGCGTGTGGGAAAAAATAAAACTTATACATCCTTTTACGTCGTACGTTGTTTTCACAGCGAGACGGTAAATTAAATTTTATTATTATTATTATTATTATATTTATTCCGAAAGTTATCCAGCTGGCATAAGCTTACATAACATACTTATTTCTTTAGTTTATGCTAAAGAACAGTGCTAACAAAAACGCATAAAAAAACATAACAAGTTTAACTGTCAATCAACCAAATAAAAATAAAAAACAACATAAACTGTGGAAGCGTCATATTAAGCTATGTAAAAAGGTCCGTAAATTGTTTAAGTTTGAGTTCAAGTCGACATTGTTTCCTAGCGAGTTATAGGCACTTATCATTTTTAATAAAGGATCGTTAGATCCAAAATTAGTCGATCTGAATTCTATGTTAAATAATGTCCTGGTTCTTAACATTCTACTGGGGGCTTGAAAGTTCAATTTACTCAGAATTGACGGGGCGTCTAAAGATCCGCTAACAAGTTTGTGTATAAATAAGCACTGTGCCGTCTTTCTTCTATGTTGCAGAGGTTCTAGTCCAAATAACAGGCACCTTGTACGGTAAGAGGGACAAACACAATTACGAGACCACGGGAGACGGTAAAACAATGAACGAGTGAGCTTGCGTTGAACCGATTCTAGCCTATCTATTAAATATTGCTGTGTCGGAGTCCAAATAATACTAGCGAATTCTAAGGTAGGACGGACAATTGCACAATACAGAGCTTTTATACTGAATGGATCTTTGAAGTCTTTCGCAACACGCAAAATGAATCCTAACAAACGGAAGGCTTTTGAAAGTATTGCTTCATAGTGGTTCTGTAACGTTAGTCTGCTATCTAAATGGACGCCTAAATCGCGAATCACATTTTTACGCGGCACTGATCTATCATCAATTTTATAATCGTAAACAATGGGGGTTCTTTTTCTAGTATAGGATATAACAGAGCATTTAGATATGTTGAGACGCATACAATTTGATTTACACCATGAATTGAATCGAGTTAAGCAGTTTTGAAGAGTAAAACAATCGGTTTGATCTGATATCGGTAGAAACATTTTCATATCATCTGCATAAAACAATTTTTCGCAATCTGGTATAACATAAATAACATCGTTTATGAAAATGTTAAAGAGAATAGGTCCGAGAGTACTGCCTTGTGGAACCCCGAACGTGTTGGTGAATGGTGCAGATATAGAGGAGGAAATATTCACTGTTATATGCCTATCACTTAAATAACAGGAGAGCCAATGAACTAGCGCCCCATTTACTCCGTAGCTTGATAGTTTTGAAATTAGCATTGAGTGATTTACGGAGTCAAAGGCAGCACTGAAGTCGGTGTAGATTACGTCTACCTGTTTACCATTGTCCATTGCAGGATAGCAGGTGCTCAATAAAGAGAGAAGGTTTGCTTCAATTGAGCGGTTGGGTAGAAAGCCGTGCTGATCATTGGAGATTATATTTTTAAAACCACTTGATAGGTGTTTCGAAATGGTGATCTCAAAAATTTTGCTGACTGCACAAAACATATAAATACCACGGTAATTACAAATGTCATTTCTATTTCCATTTTTGTAAACCGGGAACATGTGTGTAGGATTGCGCCCCACACTAGATAGTTAAAACTCGCGACTCGAGTTTTCTATGGGAGCAAAAATCAGCACAGTTACCATATTCACCGGAGAGCGCTAACAAGTGTCAAGCAAGAGCTACCCGTCAAGGACTCTATACAATTAAATTCTGGCTCCAAAATCTGTGCTGTTTACTGAATTCTGAATGTATTTCTTCGGGTACTTATTACACAGTGCTGTGTTCCGTTAGCGATGTTTACATTTTTTGGTTTGTACGCTGGCTTAATTTCCCCTCTTTCCGTGGACATACAACCCGCTGCGCAAAGCGACGGAAGGCGTTATGGCGTTCTGAGAATTTTATCATGCCATCTTTTTCCCTCCAACGGCAAATTTGTCGAGCAGCTCGTCGAGCTACCCGTCCCTGGCTCCGCCTCGTACCCCTCGCCTGAGCGCGCTGTCGAAGGTTTGAATGTGTTGGTGCGTCAGACGGCCAATCACTGTCAGCCGTCGTCCGTGCTTTTTCCCTCCATAGCGCTATCTCTTTCTCGCGTGTGGACAATGCTCATAAGTTGCTGTGGCGCTTAAAAAACCGTTTGTACACATTGCGGCGATGAAGTTGCATTTTTACAAATCAAACCAAAAAAGCGCAATGAGTTTAATCGATGCAATGTAAAAATGACTACGGAATCGCTAGCGCACGATGGAGGGTTTGCTGTGCAACGCGCAGAACCCTAATTCGCTCTAACACGTTTCTAACACTAAGCTTTTGCCTTCGTCTGTTGTGGATTACATAGATATGCTAAGATATGCTAAGCATCCTGCGCATGGTTGTGAGTGTGCGTGTGTATGCAAAACTGTCGCCAAATGTAATTTCTTCCGGAATGTTATGATCTATCGGTCAAAGAAAGGAAGGTGTTCATGAAAGGCGGAAAGACGAATTGAGGCCCCTGAGGAGGGGGTACTGACACACAGCTGTTGGAAGATTGAACGGTATACTTAAATTGCCGGCGGATGGGGGGGTGGCCATGGGACCCCTACGATCATCGGTCACAGGCCCTAAAATTGTAGTCGCCATGGGGGGAGGGGTGGTGCAAATGGTTCTCCAGCCATGGAGCCCTAACGACCATCGCCCTTGTCGCTAATAATCTGTCCACTTGTAGACATACGGCATACTACAGACTAGAAATCTTCGGCGACCGCCTAGTCCGCCTACCGTTAGGTCCACCGCTGGTTCATGACGGTGTTTTTTTTTTACTGTGGAGGTGTATCCTTCCCCCCTGCTACGTATGCACCGGGCAGGAGACAGTGTGGCAGTATGCAAGTTGCACACTGGATAGGAGCGGGCCCGCGGCACCGCCATCATTACGCACATCTGCATGCCTGTCGTGGGTTCTAATCGCGTATGAACCGGCCGTCGTAGCAAGGGATTAGCCACCGGCTCCGGCTACGTGGTACTCAAGTCCTGAAAAGGCCGGCATGATCGCGTTGGCTATTACGCCAATAATAATAATAATAATAATAATAATAATAATAAAAAGAACTTAGCGTAGCAGTCCACACCCGGGTAAGAGTTTGTCTTGACTTTGTTGCTGCCGGGCTACCGCTGTGATGAGACAAATACACGGAATGCACTCGACCAAAACATGAACCTACCGATCCGAACCCATTCCAAGGCATTGCCGGTCAACCGGCGTCATGATAACTACTCCAAACCAACAAGCCACCAGATTCTGGACTGACAGGTGCAGCACCATACGCGCACCGTAATAAACAAATCCAGAATCCTCTTTTGTATGGATTCAATTCAAAATGTTGTTTCCACTTGGGTCCGCTAGCTGAATTAGAAATAAATGTGCAATATATCACACGCACGTTTGCTTTGATCGTGTGTCTTTTTGATACTCCCAACAGCAGAGTCGATCGCAAAGATGCCAATGCCAATGGTTATGTTGTCTCTCAGGTAGCGAGATCGAAAATGCCTTGACTTTGTAGCCGCAGCGGATGAAAATGTACGCATCAGAATCAAATAGTTTTGAGGTTTCCAAACGCACGCACACACACACAAACACACAAACACGCGCGCGCAAACTCACACACAAACACGCGAGCGCAAACTCACACACCCGCACAAACACACACACACACACACACACACACACACACACACACACACACACACACACACACACACACACACACACACACACACACACACACACACACACACACACACACACACACACACACACACACAAACACACACACACACACCCGCGCGCACACATGCATGAACGCGCGCACGCCAGCACGCACGCACGCACACACACACTCACGTACGCGAGCGCGAGCATGAAAGCGTGCACACCAGCACGCACACACGAAAGCGCGCTCGCGAGCACGCACCCTCGAAGTCGCGCAAGTATGCACTACCCCCCCCCCCCCCCCCACCCGACTAGACCACCCCCCACCACCTCCACGCATGATCGATTACGGCTACCTTATCGGTAGAACGGTTGGTTCAGCTTTCTTGTAGCATCCTCATCCTTAGCGCCTGGCGGGGTGTGGGATCGCGACATGATAGAGTGAACGGCCACTTTCACCGAGCTGTGTGTGTGTGTGTGTGACGAGACCCGAAAACGCGAGACAGATTTTGGCACATTAAAAAAAAAAATTTGTCACTATACACTGTGCTACATGATGCTTAGAAGGTCGTTGAAGCATCAAACATGTTCAAATTAAAAAATATTAGATTAGTGTTAGACGTTCTCCTACGCTTGTTTTAAATAGGCTTCTTCACCCTTAACTGGCAGGGGCATCGAATGGTCTCATCAGCAGCGGCACGAAATAAAATAAACCATCAATACACCGATAACACTTTGAATCCCAATCCAGCTTCTCCCACAGAGTCTCAAGGTCACACAAAAATTAATAAATGCTAACACCCACCAATAACAACACACAACCGCAATGCACATATGAGTATCAACGCATACACCGCAACAGCCAATCAGCTGGCGGCGGAAGGCACGGGCAGAAGCGCAAGTAAGGCAAGGCAGGGTGAGGGAGGGAGAAGAAGCGGACGAAAAAATGGGCGCCAATATTTTTTATTTTTTTGACCGTTTTTTTTTTGCTCCGCCGCCATAAATAGTTCGTCCGTTTCGCCAGCAGATGGCGCTAAACTTGCTCGAACCAGCGCAGGAATCGCTGAAGTCCAGCGCGGGGAAGGGCCAAAATCTGCGCTGGCCAGCGCAGATTTTGGTACATTTTCTGCGCTGGAAACTGCTCGAATTTGCGCAGCGGGTGGTTTGGGATTCAAAGTGTTATCGGTGTATTGATGGTTTATTTTATTTCGTGCCGCTGCTGATGAGACCATTCGATGCCCCTGCCAGTTAAGGGTGAAGAAGCGTATTTAAAACAAGCGTAGGAGAACGTCTAACACTAATCTAATATTTTTTAATTTGAACATGTTTGATGCTTCAACGACCTTGTAAGCATTATGTAGCACAGTGTATAGTGGCAATAATTTTTTTTAATTCGCCGAAATCTGTCTCGCGTTTTTGTGTCTCGACACACACGCACAAGCACACAGCGCGGGGAAAGTGATCGTTCACTCTATCATGTCCCCACCCCGCCCGGCGCTAGGGATGAGGATGCGCTACATGATAGCTGAACCAGCCTTTCTTCCGATAAGGTAGCCGTGCTCGCTCGTGCGGGGAGGGGGTGGTGGGGGGGTTCTGGTGGGGGGTGTGTGCTTGCGTTCGCGCTTTCGTGGGTGTGTGCTGGCGTGCGCGCTTTCATGCTCGCGGACGCGCGTACGTGCGTGTGTGTGTGCGTGCGTGCGTGCTGGCGTGCGCGCGTTCATGCATGTGTGCGCGCGCGCGCACGCGTTTGTGTGTGTGTGTGTGTGTGTGTGCACGAGTTTGCGCTCGCGTGTTTGTGAGTTTGGGCGCGCGTGTTTGTGTGTTTGTGCGTGTGCGTGCGTTTGGAAACCCCAAAACTATTTGATTCTGATGCGTACATTTTCATCCGCTGCGGCTACAAAATACCACGCATTTTCGATCTCGCTACCTGAGAGACAACACAACCATTGGCATTGGCATCTTTGCGATAGGCTCTGCTGTTGGGGGAATTAAAAAGACACACGATCTAAGCAAACGTGCGTGTGATATGTGCACATTTATTTCTAATTCAGCTAGCGGGCGCAAGTGGAAACAACATTTTGAATTGAATCCATACAAAAGAGGATCCTGGATGTGTTTATTACGGTGCGCGTATGGTGCTGCACCTGTCCGTCCAGAATCTGGTGGCTTGTTGGTTTGGAGTAGTTATCATGACGCCGGTTGACCGGCAATGCCTTGGAATCAGTTCGGATCGGTAGGTTCATGTTTTGGTCGAGTGCATTCCGTGCATTTGTCGCGTCACAGCGGTAGCCCGGCAGCAACAAAGTCAAGACAAACTCTTACCCGTGTGTGGACTGCTATGCTAAGTTCTTTTTATTATTATTATTATTTTTATTATTATTGGCGTAATAGCCTACGCGATCATGCCGGCCTTTTCAGGACTTGAGTACCACGTAGCCGGAGCCGGTGACTAACCCCTTGCTACGGCGACCGGTTCATACGCGATTAGAACCCACGACGGGCATGCATATGTGCAGAATGATGGCGGTGCCGCGGGCCCGCTCCTATCCAGTGTGCAACTTGCATACTGCCACACTGTCTCCTGCCCGGTGCATACGCAGCAGGCAGGGGGAAGGATGCACCTCCACAGTAAAAAAAAACACCGTCATGAACCAGCGGTGGATCTAACGGTAGGCGGACTAGGCGGTCACCGAAGATCTCTAGTCTGTAGTATGCCGTATGTCTACAATTGGACAGAGTATTAGCGACAAGGGCCCCCGGAGAGATGGTCGTTGGGGCTCCGTGGCTGGAGAACCATTTGCACCTCCCCTCACCTCATGGCGACTACAATTTTAGGGCCTGTGACCGATGATCGTAGGGGTCCCATGGGCACCCCCCCCCCCTTTCCTTCCCCCCAATCCGCCGGCAATTTAAGTATACTGTTCAATCTCCCAACGGCTGTGTGCCAGTACCCCCTGCTCCCGGTCATCAGCTACCATTTACAGGGGCCTCAACTCGTCTTTCCGCCAAGGGCCCCCGATTTCCCTACTCTGCCACTATCATGAACTCCTTCCTTTCTTTGACCGATCGATCATAACATTCCGGAAGAGCATAGATTCGGCGACAGTTTTGCATACACACATGCGCAAACTGCTCAGCATATCTGTGTAATCTACAGCATACGAAAGCAAAAGATTAAGGTAACAAATTATGCTTAATGCTTAACACGTTCAGCACAATGACATGCCCCAGGGACTGCTAGTGAACTTTCCAGGATGCCGGTTTCACAATCAGCTTGCGTTCTAGATGCTGGTGGAAAGGAAAGTTGATGAAAATCAGCGCCAATCTGAACGTGTAAATGCGAATTAAGGTTCTGCGCGTTACACAGCAAACCATCCAGCTTGAGCTAGCGTTTCCGTAGTCATTTTTACATTGCAGAAATTTAACTTATTGCGCTTTTTTTGTTTGATTTGTGAAAATAAAACTTCATCGCCGTAATGTTTGTTAACGGCTTTTTGAAGCGCCACTACAGCTCGCGAGCATTGACCACACGCGAGAAAGAGATAGCACTATGGAGGGAAAAAACACGGACGACGGCTGACAGCGATTGGCCGTCTGACGCACCAACACATCCAAACCTTTGACAGTGCG
This sequence comes from Anopheles gambiae, assembly GCF_943734735.2. Taxonomy (NCBI): domain Eukaryota; kingdom Metazoa; phylum Arthropoda; class Insecta; order Diptera; family Culicidae; genus Anopheles; species Anopheles gambiae. Next base: position 59,182,165 of record NC_064601.1, on the reverse strand, counting down.
CTCAGGCGAGGGGAATGAGGCGGAGCCAGGGACGGGCAGCTCGACGAGCTGCTTGACAAATTTGCCGTTGGAGGGAAAAAGATGGCATGATAAAATTCTCAGAACGCCATAACGCCTTCCGTCGCTTTGCGCAGCGGGATGAATGAAGATTTCCAACTTGAGGGAAGCATTTCAGCTGCAAAGACTTGTTGAACAATGTGGTCAAGACAGGAGAAATTTCAAAGCTTTATTAAGAACTATCTCAACGCACTTTAAGCTGTTCGTTTTTCTCATAGCGATACGTAAAATTTAGAGGCCCAAGAGTGTATCTTGTTTTGTTAGAGCAGATATTAAAAGTTTTTCAGAAGTAAGTGGTTGAAGACATTAGTCAGATAGTCCCTCATTAAACATGCATGTTTAGAAGTGAAGTGGTGCTGTGGACATTAGAAAAATAGTTACAGTAACGTTTTTTCAGTGCCAGCGCTAAGAGGGCCAACGATATGTCAGTCCCTCCTCCTACCACGAGGGCTCATCTCGCTCTCGGCACGAATTCCCGGGCTAGGGCATACCCGGAATGGTTTAACGGCGAGGAAGGAGGGCTGATGTATCTGGTTCTGTATACTCTTTGACTCACTATGAAAATTTACAATCTCTAACAAAACTTTTTTAACGAAACACCTATCACCATCACACCCCACACTGTCCAATGCGTAATTTTCTCTACTGATCTGAAACACATGAAGGATGACAAAGTTCTTGACGATTTGAAAGATCAAAAAGTTACTCAAGTGCGTCGTTTTACTCACAAAATTAATAACGGAATAATACCTACCAACTCTTTCCTCCTCCGTATTGCTCATTCCGTGTCTCCTCTGTTATCTACCTTGGCCCACTCCAAGTGAATCCCCTTTCATATTATCCCAAACCCATGCTTTGCCTTAAATGTGCTCAATATGGTCATACCAGGTTGGGATGCAAAACCTCACAGGTTTGCCACAATACCTATTGTGCCTGCCCATGGTGAATGCACTGCTCCACTGAAATGTGTTAATTGCAAAGGCAACCACAATTCATTTGTCAAAACCTGCTCATTGTATCTCAAAGAAAAGGAAGTCATTAAACATAAAATTGATTACAACGTGTCTTTCTTTGAAGCACAAAAATACACAGATTCCCAACTACATAAACAGAGCGCAGTTCAACAAAGGCTCACTCTCGCACAAGTTGTGTCTCCCAATCCACAAACTTACATTGTCCCTCCCACTAAACCCAATTCTAGAGACGAAGAAATAGCCAATCTTAAAAAAAACTAAATAAAGAACTTTTGAAAAAAACTTACTCCATCTATTACCACCCCTGACCCTACAGATAAAATTAGTGCCCAACTAAAACAAGAAAATTCTAATTTAATTTAAAAAATTATCTACTCACAGAAACTGTGAAAACATGCCTATCGAACAAACCAAATCTATTAATAATTTTAATCAAAACAAAACCACCGATAAAGTTGAGCAAATGGACCAATCCAAAGAGTCTGACTCTTCTTGCTCCCCGTTCCATCTGGACGGAAGCAAAGCTACCTCTTCAAAGGCGCTTAAAAACTTAGCCCTCTCAAAGGGCTCTTCTTCCTCCTGGGAAGAACCCTCCCTATCCGTCCCTTTTCCGATCCCTTCATCTACGAGGGAGAGGAGCCCCTTCTCTCACCCGATAATGCCCCATTCATCGAGGTGAGAAAGTCAGAGAGGAAGAAAGCTTCTATAACACAATCACCACTTACACCACATCTTCTTTTTAATCAACTCAAATCATTCATTCTCCAAATTTTCATCCTCCGTTTCATAACAATACACTTTTATTTGCCATGTCCAGAAATATCAGGAGCTGTAACTGATGAACTAAATATTCTAATTACCTGCCACAACCCAACAATAGTCACTTTACAATAAATAATGACTGTTTAGGATTTAAATGCGCCAAAATGTAGGCAATTTGTTGTATACGAGAAGTAAGCCGTAAAACCAAGACCAGCGCCATCTCGAGGCAATAACACAACTATTCCACACTTCACAGTAGCGCCATCTACATAGTTAATTATGCAAACTATGGGGTCAAAGGGTGGTGTATTGGCTAATAACTAGGAAACATTTGTATGTTAACGGAAAGAGGGGAAATTAAGCCAGCGTACAAACCCCAAAAAGTAAACATCGCTAACGGAACACAGCAATGTGTAATAAGTACCCGAAGAAATACATGCAGAATTCAGTTAACAGCACAGATTGTGGAGTCAAAATTTATTGTTCTATATCTTCAAATCACCCAGCTGGCAAATTTTGTACAGAGTCCTTGGCGGGTAGCTCTTACTTGACACTTGTCAGCGCTCTCAGGTGTATTTGGTATCGTGCTGATTTTTGCTCCCTTTGAAACTCGAATCGCGAGTTTAAGGTAATCTAGTGTAGGGCGCAATCCTACACATTTTGGTCCTTCGAACCGGATACCGGCCAGGCCGGTAAAGTAAGAGTGAACCAGTGAATTGAGGTGCGTTGTATTGGACAACGGCACACGGCGTGGCCAGTGACGGAAACTTCCACTGGACGATAACTCATCCCAATAAGGTGCGTTGTATTGGACAACGGCACACGGCGTGGCCCAGCGTGGAAGACATCCACTGGCGGCCATCTCATCCCTTAAACTGCGTTGTATTGGACAACGGCATACGGTGTGGCCCAGCGAGGAAGACATCCACTGGCGGCCATCTCATCCCTTAAACTGCGTTGTATTGGACAACGGCATACGGCGTGGCCCAGCGAAGAAGACATCCATTGGCGGCCATCTCATCCCTGAAACAACGTTGTATTGGACAACGGCGTACTGCGTGGCCCAACGAGGAAGACATCCACTGCCAGCCAATTCATCCCTGAGAGTGCGTTGTATTGGACAACGGCACAAACCTTGGCCCAACGAGGAAGACATCCACAAACGAGCAACTTCTATCGTCAATTTTGCGGTGTATTAGACATCGCCTGTTCATCACGACATCAGTAGGAACAGCATCTACAAGTCATCATGCCGACAACTAGATCCACATTGCAGCGTGTAGAAGACTCTGCATCACAAGAAGAAGCACAAGCTGCACCACCAGCGGCACCACAAGCTGCACCACTAGCTGCACCAGCTGCACCACTAGCTGTACCAGCTGCACCACAAGCTGCATCACTAGCTTCACAACAATCTGCATCCCAAGCTGTCGTCGCTGAACAAATGTACCACTATGAGGACGATGAATCTTCGGCCACACAAAGAGAGCTTAAGACGTTAAGGCTTCTGCATTCCAGTATGCAACGCAAACTAATTCAACTAATATAAGAAGTCACAGCAAATCCAATCACGGCATCTACCCATAACGGCAAGTGGCAATATTTGAATGATTTAAAAGCCAACCAGAATGCAATCTTTGAAAAGGTAATTGCCCTAGCTCCCGCTGACATGGAGCTCGACTTTGCTGAAGACGAAGCATACTCGAAGATTTGCATTCAATTGGACACATTGATTGCACGTGGGACACCGAGTGCCGCATCTGCTCCGGTGAATCCAGTGGTAATAGCACCGTCACACCATCTTAACATTCCCATGCCAACGTTCGATGGAACGAACTCCCAATGGCCTAAATTCAAATCAATGTTTTCGGACATTGTGCAGCAATTTGGTGCTTCTGATGCCGTCAAGCTTCATCATCTGAACAAGGCGTTGATTGGCAATGCAAGTGGCATTCTAAACGCAAGCATCATCGCCAGAAACAATTTCGTCAGTGCTTGGCAGATACTAGAGGACCGTTACGAAAATCCTCGCGTAATTGTTGACGGACATATTTCGGGCTTGCTTCAAATGAAACCCCTCGCCAGAGAATCTGCACGTGGACTGGCGTGACCTAATGGAGACTTGCAAAACTCATGTAGACGGACTGTCTTACATGAAAAAGGAGATTGATGGTACCAGCGATTTAATCATCACCCACATCTTGGCGTCGTGTTTTGATCCAGAAACAAGGAAGCTGTGGGAACGTACTATGACCCGAGGGCAGTTTCCCGAATTGAAGAGTACGCTCGAATTTTTGTGCAGGCAATGTGATGTGCTAGACCAGTGTGCTCCAGACAAAGGCGAGAAAGGCAAGGTGGCAGGTGCTAAAGCTTAAACATCATCGGTACAAGTCTGTAAGCTTTGTCGTGGCGAACAACACACCATTGCACAGTGTCCAGATTTCCTGGCACTTTCCGTACGTGAGAAACAAGCGAAGGCACAAACTCTTCATCTATGGGGGCATCCATAAATTACGTAACGCTCAAAGGGGGGGGAGGGGGTTCCCTGTAGCGTTACGGTTTGTTACATAGGGGAGAGGGGGCGTTCACATTCTGTTACGTAACGTAATACAATCCTATCACTGGTCATTGACAAATGATCGCCCACCTGGGTAAGTTTTGCACTTTTATTTCTTTATATCTTTTGATAGGGAATACGAACTTGACATTTATAAAATACCAAAACAGAGGTTTGACAGAAAATTGCCATGAAAAAATCCACCGTGTAACATACAGGTTTAAGAGCCGTGTGTCTCAGGTAAAGACTGTAGTTTTCAATCTTACCGTCAACAAAATTCAAACAGTTACATGTCATTCTACGCTAAACGCATCGACCTGTATATTATTGTTGGTAAACAACAGTCGTGCGGTGCTGTCAATCAGGATTAGTTGGATAATTCGGCTGCCTCGATCATCCGGATCATCCGGACCACCCGGATGATCGAGAAAGGGAATTCGTAACGTTACGAGACAGGGAACGATTAAGCGGTAGTAGCGAAGAAACCGGCAACCAAATTAAGGGGGGGTGTTCGATCATGCGTTACGTAATTTTGGAAGAGGGGTCTCCTCCAACGTTACGTTTTGTTACGATAGGGGGGAGGGGGTCGAAAAATCCCAATTTCAGCGTTACGTAATTTATGGACGGCCCCTATGTTACAATTGCCTTGGTTCCGGACATTCATCATTGAGGTGTGAATCTAAGAGGAAATGTCGCCATTGCAACAGACGACATCACACGCTTCTTCACATTGAGCTAAGCAACGATACGGCAGAGACGGAAAATGTGCCATCTACCTCCACGCAGTCATCCCAAGCTGGTTCAACTACATCACAACCGACCGGAAGTCAGTTTTCACCTCAGGTTGCCTTGAGTGTGAATGGAGAGGCTACCTCCACTGTCCTGTTATCTACAGTGATCATCAATATCATGGACGACCAAGGGATTGAGCATCATGCGCGAGCATTACTGGATTAGCGGCTCGCAATCCAACTTTGTGTCTGGTAGACTGGCCCAACTACTGCGGTTGCCAAAGAAACTTCCCCGGTACCAAAATCCATGCGACTTTTCGCTAACGGATTGATTAAATGGCGCCCGATTAGACGATCCGATAGAAGCACTTTTCAGGCTTAACGGATTGAGCGAGATACACCGTCGCGGCGACACGATACATGTTGCATACATGTGTACTACATTTCAAGAGCCCCCCCTCGCTTTTTTTCGGATAGCAATGAGTTCAAACACACTTACGAATCCGTTGTTCAATATTTTTTTTATTTTCTACTTTCTTTTTCTAAGCACATTTTTTCATTCATACACACACCCTCCCCGCTGGTATTTTTCGAAGTATTTTTTTTTTCTTCTTGAAAAACAAAAAAACTAACGCACACAGTGAGACCCACGGGAGAGTGCGAAACGACAAAGAAGAGAAAACACACACACACACACCTTCTCCTCCCCATGGTGTTTTTCGCAAGGTGATCCCGTAGGAGAACGCGAACGCAAAAACACACACAGACAAAGCCACGCACGCATGCAGGCTAGCACGCAAACACACACCTCACTCCTCCCCCCCTCGTGTTCCCCCCACCCCCTTTTGATTCCGTAGGAGATCGCGAAACAGCAAAAAACACACTCACAACCACGTACGCATGCAAGCACACATACACACACATACACATACACCTACCCCTCCCCCTCTCTTGGTGTTTTTCACAAGGTGATCCCGTAGGATCTCGTTAAGCGAAGCGGCAAAAACACACACAGCCACGCACGCAGGCATGCACACACATACACACACACAGACGCGCGCGTGCACGCACGCACGAACGCACGAGGGAGCGTAAATGAAGAACGTATAGAACCTACGTTGCCGGTCTCCCCCTCCCGTGTTCTCGTTCTCCGACAACCCAACCAACCAAACCGTGCTCTTTCGAAGTAAATTTGCTTCGATATAGCTTCGATAGAAGTTCTCTACCGAAGGTGTACCAACTTTGATAGGCAGTTCCTACCGAAGTTAAGCTCGGGTGTTTAGCCGAAATGTTACAAAAGAGAAAGAAAAAATTCTCTCGTTTGCTGCCGCGTTTCGCTCACACGCGCGCCCTGCCCCCTTTTATTTACGTACGTGTTTATAGCCCCTCCTCCTCCTCCTCCTCCTCTCATCTATCTTCCTACCTTATGTGCAGTGCTTATGTGTTTTTAATTGAAATTGGAAGGAGAGATATTCGATTTATTTATTACGTGCGATTTAATCAGAGAATTGAAACATGGTACATGGTGGATCTACTGTTCATCACAAGCGGGCCTAACACTTTAACTATTTGTGAATTCGCGAGTGAGGACGTAAAAGGCGCAATAATAATGGAGCGGTTCTAACGTAAACAGACAAAATCTCTCAGCTGAAAATTTGATAGAGCGGAATAGCATTTCATTGGAATAGCATTGCTAGTATATCATCCGCGCACCCTATGAACCGTACTTTTCCAAACATCTTAAAAAGTACGCATTGTATGAAAAAACCGTCTTTACAAGATCGATTCAGAATTTCAAAACACATTTGGAAAAAGTTTTTTGCTAAAAGTGACTTTTGAAATTTTACTCAGATTAATGTTTATTCCTTTAAATTAATTCATAAATGGGGTAAGGGAAATAATTTATACTAATACTAATAGACCACGACTCCATTGCCTGAAATATTTAGTGCCTCAAAGTAGTATATCCTCTTTGCCAAGCGTTTGAGTTGAACTGATTCTTCGCAAAATGTGAAGAGAGCGTTCGGCCCCCTTCAAATGCTTCGAGAGAGTGAAGCTCCTCCCCTTCCTCCATTCGTCATCCATCAATTTTTCTCCGCGCACTCACACATCTACACGCGCAGCTGTTCGCATGGCAACACGTGAGATGCGTGACATGCTTTCTCGCTCATCACGAAGGATTTGCTTCGAAAGAGCTCGGCTTGGTTGGTTGGGATACTGTGAGTGCGTGGCGTATTAATGAGATCCGAAAAGCGTATTTCCTCCTCCGGTCACTACAATGGCGCAGTTAGGAGGGATACGAATCAGTATTGCGGAAGACATACGCATTGGTAAAATGAGTGAATCAATCTGTGCGTCGTGGGTGAGTAGCTCTGGCATTTTGGATTGGATAATATGTATTGATATAGATTAAAAAGAGCAGACTCACGCACATTTCTTCATGGGAACGATGTAAGTATTAATAACTAGTACAGCACATTCCTACGGGGATCGATGCAAACATGAATACACACACCTATAAACAGGATGTGCATGCACGGACAGACGGATTCGCACACATTCCTTTAAGGGAATCGATGTCGATGAAAGTAATCGTTTCGCACATTCCTTTATGGGATCGATGCAAGAATAAAGAACTAGTGAAGCACATCCCTACGGGGATAGTTGCAAGAATGAATAACTAGTAAAGCACATTCCTACGAGGATCGATGCAAACAGGATACCTATAAGCAGGATGCGCATGCTCGGACAGACGGATTCACACACATTCCTTTAATGGAATCGATGTCGATGAATATAATCGTAACGCACATTCCTTTATGGGATCGATGCAGGAATAAATAACTAGTGAAGCACATTCCTACGGGGACCGATGCAACCAGGAATATACACACGTATAAGCGTATAAGCCTTGTAACATACATTTGTGAGGTGATTATTTCATAGTAGTGGTGTTATTTAACCCAATACCCAAGGTGTGTTTATTTAGAAGGTGAATTATTAGCGCGTTTGCCGGGCGCCATCATTGAGTATTGTTATGTCTGTTGGCTGGACAGCCCACTGTGCGGTGTGAACCCCTTTGGCTAGCAGTGCGTCCACCTGTTTTTCTATACGCACCTCGGGGAATAACAAGTGACAGCTGCCGTATGCCGGGGGCACATGGAATCAAGAGAATTGCACAAGAGACGCGTGAGAACGGGTAGTGCAACAATAAAGTACAGGAAAACTTAACAATGTCAAATCGCATACAATTTTCTATACCCTTTTCCAGTCCTTTCCGATTTTAATACCGCAGCCCCTAATATTGTTATGTCAAGTTGTGAAATGTCAATTTGGTCTGAAGCACTTCACCTCTTAATATCCATACACCTTGCACAACATCTATCAATTTCGTCCATTTTGGATAGAGAATAGTCGTGTTCAGATCGTTGACAAGGCCAGTAAACTTTAAATCATCGCAAATTATCAAATTGATGCAAAATGAAGCGCGGTTTCGCTAAAACGTATAACAAGAAGAATTCAGTGTGGTTGGTCGAAGATAATTCCAATCAAGGCGATGCATCTAGCTCATCAGATTGTGCCAAGACTAGAGAATCAGTGGCGTTCATCGCAGGACCCTCTACTTCTTCTTCTCTATCGTTTGCTACGCTCCAGATTGGCGAATGTAAGCCAATGGAAGGAGAAGAAGAGATCGACAAAATCACCTTCGATAGATGGCTCGATATTTTGGAATCATCAATGGCGTTGGCCGGCATCAACGATGAATCAGTAAAAGCCAACATTTTTAAGATGAAAGCCGGTTCTAAGTTGCTAGATATGCTTGACGGTACATTAAGCAAGAACGGCCCTAACGTGGTTTCTCATCCATACTCGAACGCGATTCATCGGCTTCGAGAATACTTTGGTTCGCGAGACTATGTTTTGTTCCAACGTCAAAAACTTCGATCCATGCCACAGGGTACGGATGAACCGGATCTTAAGTACGTGCGACGTGTAGCGGCAGTGGCTAAACTTTGTGGGTACGTGAACGATCAACTCGTGGAAACAGTGGCTGATGTAATTCAACACAATGCCAATAATCGGAAAGTGCGAGACGTTGCTAGAAAAGCTGCTCGTAAGGGAAGCTCCCTTCAAGAACTTGTAGATTGGGTACGGAGTACGGAGATAGAAAAGCAGGCTGAAGAGATTTTTAGTAAGAATCATCCCAAGGAAGACATGGCGAGTGTAATGGCAGTGTCCTATGCAGACCCTCGATTCCTACGCAGATCAACATCAGACTTTCGAGGACGGGGTCATTTTCCGCGGAATCGAGGAGGATTTCATCGTGCGAATGGGCCTAGTTTTTATACGACAAAACCTTGTTGGCGTTGCACAAGTACGGGTCATCGCCCAGATAATTGCTTCGCTATAGAAAAATTCTGTCATCGATGTCAAACAAAGGGCCACATTCAAAGAGCGTGTACATCTCATGGTACGAAGCGTGAAAACATTGAAGAAGGAGAAAAGGCACCCTTACCAAAAACACGAAAAATCTCAGCACTGACGGCTGAATTAGACGAGCAAGTTGTAAGTGCGGGATATGAGGGCTCTAATCCTTCCTGAAGGGGTCACATTATGTTGTTCACTATTTAGAATAAATTATGATTAGAAGTTCTTTCGTTGGAAAAGAAAATACAATTTGCCTTGTGTATTCATACTTATTTTTTAAGTTTAGAATATTGCACAAAATTCACCAGGGAGCAACGCCATCAGAACAATAGGCGGGGGCACATTCGGGACAGTAAGTACTAGTGTTCAGCGGATCTGTTATCCACAGACTATTGCAGAATCGAAGGACAACGCATGTGCAGCGATTAATCCTGCTACAGCATTATTTAACGGTGCATCAGAAGGAAAAGTAAAAAAGGAATACGTGATGTGCTCATTGGACCGGCTTGGTATGGAAAGCACAGGTTCTGTTATAGGTTCTGTGGCCGGAGTTGCTGTTAATTTTTTAAAAGATTCGGGTGCTGAGGTGAACACTGTCGGGGACGGCGTTTTCAATCGGCTGATGAGTGATCCTTTATCTCACCCAATTTACGCCATAAAGGAAGGAACTGACAAACCATTGAAGGCATACGCAACTACCCAGCCGATAAAGGTCGTGGCTTCTTTCTTAGCCGAATTTACCATCACAGCAGACCGCCCTTGCTTGCTTAAAAAATTTTATGTGGTTCCGGGAGCGAAAGCACTGTTAGAGCGTAGCACAGCAACTAGGTATAGCGTATTACAGCTAGGTCTACAGGTTCCAATAATAGACTCAAAAGAAATGAAACATGTTGCAAGTCCACGAGAAATGTGTGCTGTAGAAGTGCAAACGCATTTTCCAAAGTTTAATGTGCCACCGGTATTGCTTTCCTATGACAAAAATTTGCCACCATCAAGGAAAGTGTTTACAAACATTCCTCCGGCATTTAAAGCAGAGGTTGAGATGAGGCTGCAGGACTTATTAGCATCCGATATAATAGAGAAGGTAACCAGTGGCATGGATAAATCGTTTTGCTCGTCACTATTAGTAGTGCCTAAGGGTAAACAGGATATTAGATTAGTTGTAGATTTGAGAGGGCCAAACAAATGCGTCATAAGAACTCCTTTTAGGATGCCTACTTTGGAAGAAATACTTGCTAGACTTCGAGAGGCTCACTGGTTCTCAACCATCGATCTCACCAACGCTTTTTACCATATCGTTTTAGACGAGTCGTGCCGACACTTAACAATTTTTTTCTCTGGGAGCGATACATATCGATTCATACGTTTACCTTTCGGCCTGTGCAATGCTCCAGACATATTCCAGGAAACTCTGCAGACAGTTGTGTTAGGAAATTGTCCCGGTACGGTGAATTACCTTGACGACATCCTCGTATTTGGGAACACAAAAGAAGAGCATGATCGACATCTTAGTGATGTTTTATCTCGCTTGCGACAACATAATGTTATGTTAAACCCGGCTAAATGTGTTTTTGGTAAACAATCCGTAAAATTTTTAGGCTTCCTTCTTTCTCACGACGGTTGGCGTGTTGATGAAGATAAAAGGAAAGCTATTGCAGGATTCCGCAAGCCAGAAACTGTTCAAGAAGTGAAAAGTTTTTTGGGTCTTATAAATTTTATAGAGAAATTTACTCCCAGCAGAGCCGAAAAGACAGAAAAGTTGAGAGCACTAGCAAATTCAAATACATTTTATTGGACGAAGTATGAAGATTTTGAGTTCGACGAGATAAAAAGGATAGCCTTAAATTCAATCGCAAAACTAGGATACTTTGATCACAAAGATAGGACGGAGTTATTTGTGGATGCCTCCCCACTTGGATTAGGAGCGGTACTGGTTCAGTTCGATGAAGTTTAAAAGCCTCGAATAATAGCTTGTATCTCGAAGTCGTTAACGAAAGTAGAAAAGCGTTACCCTCACACACAGAAGGAGGCGTTAGCTATAGTATGGGCAGTCGAGCGATTTAGTTATTACCTTACGAATATCAGTTTTACCATTTGGACTGATTCGGAAGCAAACAAATTTATCTTTGGCAGCCAATATAGATCAGGGAAAAGATCGGTTACACGCGCAGAAACGTGGTCCCTTCGTCTCTTACCATTTAATTTCCAAATTAAATGTATTCCCGGAGATCAGAACATTGCGGATGTATTGTCTCGCCTGATAAATGAGTCTCAAGTAGATGAGCCGTTCGACGACGACAACGAAAGGCATATGTTATACGCTCTTGATACGTTGAATATGAGTATGTCATGGTCAGATATCGAGCTTGCATCAGAAGAAGACGAAGAGTTAGCAGAAGTACGGCTAGGTATAAAATCAGGCAAATGGCCACGGCATCTGAGTCGTTTCGAATGTTTGTCAAAGCAGCTGAGGACCCTTGATTCCCTAGTTTTCAAAGACGATCTAGTTGTTTTGCCTAAATCGTTAAGGGAAAAGGCATTGACTACAGCACATGAAGGTCATGTGGGCAGCAACGCCACCAAAAGAATTCTACGGGACCATTTCTGGTGGCCCAATATGTCTAAAGAGGCCCAGATTTACGTTAGTAACTGTATGACCTGTTTATCCATGTCAAAGAGAAATCCACCAGTCCCATTAATAAGTCGAAATCTTCCGGAAGGGCCGTGGGAGGTACTACAAATTGATTTTCTTTCAGTACAAGAGTGTAGCTCAGGTCATTTACTGGTTTGCGTAGATACGTACTCTCGTTTTTTGCACGTTATGGAGTTAAGGCTTATTGATGCAAGTTCAACCAATGCATCATTATGCAAGATTTTCAAGACATGGGGTTTACCACTAGCTATCCAAAGTGATAATGGGCCTCCTTTTCAAAGTAAAGAGTTTATAGAATTTTGGGAGCATAAGGGAGTAAAGGTTCGTAAGTCCATACCACTAAGCGCTCAGTCCAATGGAGCTGTTGAACGCCAAAACCAAGGTATTATTAAAGCAATAGCTGCGGCGAAAATAGAAAAGCGAAACTGGCGTGAAGCCCTCGAGGAGTATGTCCACCTACATAACACTCGCAAACATCATGCTAGATTGGGTGTTACTCCTTTCGAGCTGCTTGTGGGATGGCGTTACAGGGGCACTTTTCCTAGTTTATGGGATGCAAGAAGTAACCTGGATAGGGCTGACGTGCGGGAAGCTGATGCTCATGCTAAATTAGTTAGTAAAATATACGCGGATGATCGTCGAGGCGCTAAAATTAGTAGTATCAAAGTAGGCGACAAAGTGTTAGTTTACGTACCCCAGAAAACGAAGACAGATCCTCGTCGTTTTCTAAAGAAAGCTACACAGTTTTGGCTAGGGACGGCGCAAAGGTGGTTGTTCGTGGTGAGAGCGGTACTGAGTTTACAAGAAATGTGCGAGACGTTAAACTAATCCCAAGCAGTGCAGAAAATGAAGGCTTAATGGAAGATGAAAATGACCAAAATATGGAAGAGATGATAGATTCATCACAGGTTCCATGTACGAATGATAGGATAGAAATGCAGAGACCACAACGCCAGATACGAAAACCAGTATGGTTAAACGATATGGAATTATATTAGATTGTACTAGATTCTTGGAATAAGTAGACGAAATTGAATAAAAAAAAAACATATAAAAAACAGGTTTCGGTGTTTAAGGGATGGGATTTTTTTGTTGTATTTTTATAAAATAATTGTTTTTACGTATAATTACTAATTTGAAATTTCAATACCGGAGAGTAGAAGAGAGGTAGATTGTAGGGATTATAAGGTATGGGAGGAAGAGAGTGAGAGAGAAAAGAAAAAAAAGGAGATAGATGGATAGTTGTATCAACAGCGAGAGAAGGACAAGGAATGGAATTGAAGAAAATAAATCGTCAGTTGAGTTAGAACTGTCAGCTGGAACACATATACTGTGAGTGCGTGGCGTATTAATGAGATCCGAAAAGCGTATTTCCTCCTCCGGTCACTACACAAGTGTTTGCGTTGGCGGTGATTTTGTAAGTATTTTATGCAAATTTTATGATATTTATTATTAAAAACGTTTTGTTTTGTAGAATAAACATAAAATCAACCACGGAAGCATGATTTAGTTGTGGTGGAAGCGAAAAAACAATGCTTGGAGCATGGAATAAAGCCGAATGAAATTTCTAACCTTCACGCACGACGCCACCGCTAGGTAAGGTATGTTTATGTGTAATTACGATCATTGTTCCATTTTAGGGTGTGATTTATGCAATATAACCGTTCCTGGCGGGGATAGTCAATAGTCGATACCCTTTGCAGCTGTGAAGGGGTGCAGAAGAAGGGGCTCGTTACCACCCTTCCCACACCCGGACGCTTTTTCCACGGATGAAGAATATGTTCCTGGTGGGTTGAACTTGTTGTGTTTTATTTGAATGGTTTGTAATGTATGTGACCTTTCTCCCGGTAGGCTGTATGCGCCAAATCTAACGGTGATCCGTATCGTGAACGAATCGGCATAATCGGTGCCGGTCCCCGGCGGTTTGTGAAAGTGGTGGTACACAACGGTATAGAGTACGATAGATAACATGCAACTGATCTGCGAAGTGCGCCCCACCTGATGCTGGCGTTCGGCAAGACACAGAAGGAGATGGCACAGGAGTTCAACGTCTTGAACAAGGATGTGCTAGATTTGTTCCAGATCGAGGACCGCGACGATGAGGGATAGTTGCTGGAGCTAATTAGTGACATAGCCAGAAGTGTACAGGCAAGTTGTCGGCGATTGCCGCCCTGCGCCATGCCGTTGTGGTGATGCGAATTGATGGAGCGGTCTTTTCCCGCTGCTTATCTGCTCTAAAGGATGGGTGTGCTTGGGCCAACAATCAATTAGCCGGACCCAACACGAAATGTACCGCGCAAGGCTTCATATTGCTGCGCCAAGCGGCCAACGACTTAAAGTAGGACGTGAACTACGGTGGCATTGCGCTGATGGCATAGCGGTTACATAATGTTTAGCAGTATCATCAGCAACGTGTTCCTCGGCAACATTCGGCATGCGTTTGTGCACAATCCGCATCTTTCTATCCATCTTATGATGCGTTTTCCTCTGAAGCTGTGAAACGGTTGCCAAATGTACTGGAATATTTTATAGTACTGGAGTATTTGGCCGTAAACGTACTAGTAAATTGAATTATTAAAAAAAGACATCAAAACAGTACACTGTTGCCTCGAGTCGAGTACAAGCACCGATTTGAAAAAAAAATGCGCCTTAAGAGCTTTATTGTCATATGGAGCAGGACGACCACGACGAACGGCTTTGCTTGCTTGCACTTAAACATACACACCTTTGGGTAAGTACACTTTGGGGACCTTTATTCCAAGCACACAAGTGTTTATGTAAATATATTTAATATACTTTCAGGTTGTATGAGTCCTGTATAGCCTGATTTGTGTAAAAGTAGATGGTCGAGCTAGCTGTGGCCACACGTCCTCACTAGCGATTCTTAGATTAAAAGCGGTTGATGAAGCTCTTATACACCTCGAAATTGATTAACGCATGATACAAAAGTAAGCAAGTAAGTATACGACAAATGTACAAGTGACCATTTATGTTCTATATTAGTTATTCATAAATTATGTGATTTATGGTAATACCTTGACATCAATCCAATTACGACAGGTCCTTGGCTTACAGAGCATTAATGTGTGCCATTGGATGTCCTTGGTTGGGATCTTCGTAGACTAGAAACCCGCTTTTGTTGACGATATAGGGCGGTATTGATTCCGAGCCAATCCAACGTAATATATGCCTATGGTAAGACTACGCTTACATTAATACATTTAATTAATACACAAAAAGGCATATCATAGTTTAAACAGTATGGTTCTTTTGTTAACATGCCCAGCCTGATCGTTTCTTTTACGATATAGCTTGCAGTGGCACTTGCCTTTCTTGAAAATCTTGCATTAAGCCTAGGTAGCGAGGCGATTGAGTACGGAGACATTAGACAAACCGTCAAATTAAAATGTAACATAGGAGTGAAACTAAAATATGTATCTGAGTCAGTAATTATCATTTCTTTCGGGTTCTTTCTCTACAACACTTCATAAGCGATTTGTTTTAGAATTCATTCGTTTGTTTATTATTTCCATTCTTATAAGTTCACAGCCACAATGCCATATAGTCTTGTAGCATATAAAAAAACTGATTTAAAATATCTAATTTCGTTATTTCTTAGGACCTCCTTTGCTCTTTCGTGTGAATGAGCCACGAGAAACGCTTTTTATTACGCCTGATACATTGGCACTGTTTTTTGCATTTTGTAGTTTTTTTTTGAAAAAAAATTTCAAGTAACGCAAAATCAACTTTTCGGCTACCTACATTTCCAACATCTGCAAATAAACGCAAAAAATTTACATGTTTTCGGAAGGCTACTTTTGGTCCATTACCTCCTCTTCCGCTCCTGCTACATTCAACCAAAAATAATCGATTGAAAATAAGATATAAGGCCTCGTGAAGTCGCGCTTTTGTTTCTGTTGCCTTCATTTTGGCCCGCAATTTACGCTTCACCTCCTCAAACTGATCCTCTGAACCTAGATTCTGCTCAAAATCACCTAACTCCTTTTTCGATGCAATCAACGCAATAATTCCCTCACTTTCTTGCGTATGTGGTGTAATTTCGGGCGTTTCTTGCGGAACAGGATTTTGCTCGTGTTGACTCTGCCACTTAATAATCTCCTCGTTTTGCATTTTAACGTCAACAACGATTTGGCTCAGGGTATAAATCTGTTTGCTGTTTTGCAGGGCAATCTCTGCGCATTTGCATTGATTTCCTGCAGCCCCGCAACAGCAGACAGAAGAAGCTTCGGTGGGCTGACGATTCATTTTTCATCTGCAATTATGAATGTTCATGTTACTTTTATTGTTTGTGTATAGTTTTGATAATAAATAGGTTTGCTTTACTTACAGGTTGTTGCAGAGCGGGTTTTAACGCAGCGATGTTGTTGATATATCGGCCGATTTATTCAACAGAAGGAGGAACAACGATATGACGCCAACGCACAATAGCTTTTCAATAAAATGTACACACACGAATTTCTTTGAATTTTTCATTTTGACAGCATCCATATGGGAGGTTTATAATGCCGGGATTTGGGGATTGAAGCAGACCGAAACGTACCGCAGAGCCGCTGTAAAGCAATGCGCGTGACGTCACGGATCGTTGCTCATTTCGCCTTGTTCTCTGAGTGACAGCCATACCATCAAGGCCAGATCAAGGCGAGAACAAGGCGAACGGTTTCCATACAGATTCTCTCTGAGATTGTTGAAAAGGACACGTACCCGTCTTGCCTGCCTTCTCTCCTCGTTCTTCCTTTCATCCAGCGTTGTCGTCGTCGAATGGTGTCCACACGTTAAAAATTCTTCCTGCTTGCCTCCCTCTCGCTGCTCCAACATGCTGCGCTAGCGCGCTGGATGATCGTCCCTACCTTCCTGCTGCTTCTCCTCTCCCAGGCGGTAACACGTTGGAGGATCGTGCCTGCCTTCTTTCCTCTCCTGTTCTGTTGTTTTCGGAACTGCTAGGGATAGAGGGAAATATTAAATGTTTTGCCAACGGTTGTTCCATTTAACCCGAAGCGCAATACTTACCAACCAATTGAATACAGGGTTTTCCAATTGAGTATAGACTAGCAGCATACTTTTTTTGAATTGTCGCAATAGATTCTTGACTAGCATCCTCTATTTTTGATTACGAGCAGTGGATTATTGACTAGGAGCAATTGATTTCAGCAAACCGGTTGCTGGCGCGGAGTGTCCAGATTGTTTTTAGAGGTTATCGGTAGGAAATCTAAAGCAAATTCGGTAATTTTCATTAAAAACAACTTTTTATTCACTCATAAATTTTATTAAATTCCAATTTTATGGTTGAAAGGTCAATACTTAGAAAAATATTTGATTTTTGGTTAGAAAAACTGAGTTTTAGTGTGTTCAATTGTAAACCGATATTCGATCGAAAATCGATAGAACTACATCTGGTCACTCTGAAAAACTTGCTTAATCTAGCTTTTGGTTAGGTTCCCTACGGACAACGAGCGGGTAATTTTTATCATGGTGTGCGTAAAAACCTAGAGTTAAGCCGATGGAAGATTTCCTAGGCTTAAAAAAGGGGGCGGGAACGGGTACCGCGGTTCTCTCCCGCTCCCATATAAAATACACGGTGCGCTCTCTCAATGCTCGCGCCCATGCGCGAGCATCCTTTCGTGTGCTTGTGTTTGTTTCTTTCGTGTTGCGTTTCTTTCGTTCAGCGATCGCTCACACTTGCTGCGTATTTTTTTGTTATGTAAAACTAAACAAAAAAAAACAAACACGCGTAGATCTTTTTTTCATCACTTTATTGAAACATTTATATTTTAACTTTACACGATTTCACACATTTACGTAAGTTGATACACAATATTTGACTAAAATAAAATTGATCGCTCCATCGATGCAAACGTTGAAATGGTCGAATATCTGTGTAGATCCTTTTGTACACGTTGATTACTGTAAAAAAGGTACGAAATGAAGCTGCGCGATGTACATAACATGCATTACGAATCATTCGCGCAGCTTCATTTGAATTCGCACAACACTTGAACACTTGAACACTTTACAAAATCATAACATCAATCGTCCAGGACTTAGGCTGACGCACGTGCGGCCGCTCGCTGTCGATCTTTGAACTGTACTGACGATTTCGTGTGGTAGCAAGAACGAGAGCACACAGAACTTTCGGTACAGCAGTGCAAGCGAGACACCGACATCAGCACAGCGCTGCGAGCAGATCAAACTGAGCGAGCTGGCCGAAAATGAACACACACATTTCCACATGTGTAACTGTGTTAGTGCCAAAACTGTGTCGAAACCAAAACGCGCTCTCGCCTCCGTGTATTTTACACCAATTATCCGCTTAACTCTAGGTTTTTTACACACACCATGATAAAATATCCCGCTCGTTGTTTGTAGGGTTATGCCTGTTGGTTAACTACTGCATATTTCAATTCAGCCGTTAAGTGCTTTTGTGTTGTATTGTGAATTAATAAAATCAAAACAATAGCACCAAAAACCTATCAGATAAAATATATCTTAGTTTGTGGATGATATATAGCAATAAAACAATCGCTTTTAGCTAATGAGCGGATGATATTTAATATTATCCACAGATTATTATTCAAGTCGATCTGTCACACCGGGTATTATAAACACGACGCTCTTAGGCTGTCATGCAGGGACCTGCTGAAATCAATTGCTCCTAGTCAATAATCCACTGCTCGTAATCAAAAATAGAGGATGCTAGTCAAGAATCAATTGCGACTATTCAAAAAAAGTATGCGGCTAGTCTAAACTCAATTGGAAAACCCTGTATTGTTTCTATCGTGGTCCGTGCTCACTTCCGTTCGTGCGTGTGTTACGATTTGCTGTAGAAAACGAATATGATTTGATATCACGATTATTAATACCATTCAGTTTGATAAAGATTGATGTAACCCTTTATTAAATGCTGTACTTACCAAATAGTTATCCGTAGTGGTTTCACAAGAGAAAAAACGAGCACGCATCGACTCGTCCTTCTGCTTGCAAACTTGATATCTCACTGCCACTTTTTCATATGAACGCGAAGCAGCGCCTTCCTCTGGTGGCTATACAGGTATTCCTCGGTATACGCCATACTCGAAATACGCGATTTCGCTATACGCTTTTTTCTATATTTGACAGTTCTTTGAGCAAATCGTACTTATTTGAGAAATCGAATGGCAAATGCAAAATAAATTCCCTTTTGGTTGAATATTATAAACCATTTCAAAAGGTATAAAATTGTAATATTGAGTTGAAATCAGATCAAATAAATAACTTAGAGGCTAAAACCTACCACTTCATGCAAAATTATACGAAAATTAGCTATAATTTGACTGAAAACCTCGAAATTTGACTTTCGCTAATATTCGAGATACGTTATTGTCTCCGGTCCGCATTGATAGCGTATATCGGGGAGTACCTGTACAATGATACAAATAGCGGAAGAGAGGAGAACGCTTGCGTGAACGATTGGTGTAGCAAGCGAAATTGGACAAGTCCCAGAAAAGCGAGACGCAAGAGTTTCTCTCTAACGATAGAAAGAGAAGAGCCATATGAAACATGAGGATGTTTGGTGTGACACAGCCAAGTTGCGAGCAAAACCAGACCAACACCCAGAAGAGCAAGACAGAATGAAAATTTTTCTGAATGTTAGAAAGAGAAAAATGATAGATACACATAAAAATCGCGCGATAATGCCGGTTGGGAAGGAAGTAATCGCTAAAAAGCATAGTTCTGCTTAAAAAATCTATCCTTTTATATATCGTGTCCTTGACCTTGAACATGTCATATTTACACTTTTAGTGGCAATGTCTCAATCTTATCCTCCACCAACTCCACCTCCAACTTTTATACTCTTTACAAATTTTCAACTTTAATTTTTCCTTACCATCTTCTTTTTCTTATTTGGTGGAACAACTTTTTTATATTAAAGGCCTGCTTACATCATTAACGGGCGAGGCGTGGTGATGAATTGGAGTAAAAATTGCTTTGTGTTAGAGCTATTGCTTTTATGCAATTGATTTTGCATTTGATTTTGTTTGCATTTCCTAAAATATGTATCAGATATTATTGCTGAAATGCTAGTAGTAAAAGAGTCGCAATAGAACCATTATTATGTGTCTAAATTGTATCGTTTTTTCATTTATTTCATTAACAGTTATGTTGTTGCATGGTTTACCTAATCCTTGATGTCTGTTTTTATATTTGGTGTTACCTAATTTTGTATCGCATTATCAATTAAATGCATTGAATACCACCCATTGGAATTGCTAGCAACCAGCCTTGCATTACAAATCATTGCATAATTGTTTAGGAAATTTTGAGCATGTTGTGTATTATACAAAAACAGAATACTAAAAGCAAAACCCAAACACTTTTGTAGTTTTAAACACACAGTTATAATAGTTTTTCTTCACGCTATAAATTTTGCGTAATGTCATACGTCGTACGTAGGCATGCCGACCTATACAGGCTTTCGAGAGTTTTTCAGTACCATCCTGTCGGATAGTCAATTTTGCGAGTTGACCGCTATACCTTAGGACGTACAGGAGTTAGAAAAGTACATTGTTAGTACATGAAGTTCATGAAAAACCCCCAATTGAATGTTTAAAGTCTGCAGGAAACATGGTAAATGTTGTGATATGTTGCGCTACTCAACAACGGCCAACAACGCGGGAAGGGTTTAAGCTTACGATGTAGGTAAAAACCGTGTATTCACTGATAATGTCGTTGCCCTTCTGCCGGCCCGTACCGAGTGCCCGACCACCGCTCGGTTCCCGCTTGATGCCCTCTCATTCTCCCGAGAGACCCGACCTCCTACACTCACACATCACACGAAGACCCTTGCCTGTCGTCGGTGAGTGGCCTAATGTGTTAGGCAGGTTGGGCCATAACATCTCCCCCTTTAAAACACGAACGCGTCGAACCATCGCGGGGGTCTTCTATTCCTTGAAGACCGACGAGGTGAACGTAACATGGTAGTACTGGTCTCCGGGGGTGCCGTCCGCTCCGGGGAGAGTGGTTGAGGGAGAGGGTCCGAGCACGATCCTCCTGACGTATCGGTTAGTGGTAATTCATCGCTCACCAACGGAAGTTTCCATTCATCCAGTATAACATCAATGGGTAGTTGAATGGATTCGCTACCTGGCTGCAGTATCTGAGGGATGTCCTTCGATGCTCGCTTCCGCATTTGGTTTTGATGTCTTCGGAGCATTCTGCCATCTGACCCTTTTAGTTGATACATGACGTTCCCCAACTTACTTATCACTTCAGCCGATATCCATCTCCATGAATTCCGCCCATACACTTTTGTTAAAACAGCGTCACCTGGCATAAATCCTCCATAAACGATATTAGTTTCCCTTTCAATTACAGTTGGCGGGCGCAAAAGATCGAGGTGGGTTCTTACGGGAAACTTAACCATCAATTCCCCTGGCGTTTCATTCCCCTCAAGCGCCGGATTAGGCGTGGTACGATAAGACTGCAGAAAAGTGTCCAGCGCCTCATCTATAGACATGTCTCCTGTTTGTATCTTTCTTAATGTGCGCTTTAGGGTGTCTACAAACCGCTCTGCCTGTCCGTTGTGTAGCATATCTGCTATACACAACTTATTATAATACACACTATCAGCTATAGACACATTGTAACACACTTTGGAAAGCCAAACCACACCATTGTAACACATTCATTATAACACATTCAGTAAATCAGATCATACCATAGCACCGCACCCGGAAGAGTTCAGGCCGTCCATTCAAACAAATAACAGATGTGACACACTTATCAAAAACAACCGAAACGCACAACATAAGCAGGAACAGTATGTAACCCAAAGCAGGAACAGTATATGCGTTAAACCCAAAACAGGAACTTAGTGACAAGAATCGTTCTTGTCAACAAAAGACAAACGTAACTAGCTGAGTGAAAACAATAACTTTCCAACATACAACCCGGAACCAAATGTGAGAAACCCTTAACTTCTTTTGAGTATAAATAAAACCAACTCCGATCATGGCAAGTCAGATTCGTTCGGACTGTCAGGATAGGACTATGTCTATCCTACATCTATCGACTTCTCATTTAAAGAGTTTAGTTATGTCCCCCTACCCAAGGTAAGGCCTCTAAACTCCAACGTTTCCAGTAAGGGAAACCTCCTAAAGGTTTCTATGATCGCCTGGACGATCAAGTGTCGAAAAGTCCGCTCGAACGAAGTTTTATTCCACCTCGGCTCATGTCAGCGAAACACTGACCTACCGCGACGGTACTCGAAGTACAGTTGTACGATCATCGCATTACATGGCGACCGTAACATCATCCGAACTCATTACATGGCGACCGTGACCTTAATCTGCAATCGACAGACAGAAGTGTAAGCAAATTATTTCAAGTAAAATGTGATACGTACAACGGTAACGTAAAGCTTAAGTGTCGTGTGACGAACCAAAAGTATTGTGACCATAACCGGCATTCGGCGGAAAGTGAAAAAAAAGTGTCAAATGTGCAATTTTTTTTACGGAACATTCATCAACGCAGCTGGCGCAAGTAACTCATGTGTAAACAATAAACAAAAACAATAACGATGAAAGAACAGCTACAAGCAGGTCCCGTACAGTGCAGAATGAAAAATAAAAACATTTAGTGCAGTGTAAGTGCGAAATGAATGTTTAATTGATGAACAAACATTAACCGTACACAGTGTTGTGAGAACCTACCTAAATGTGTAAAAACGTATTAACGCCCATGCGATCGGTTTACCTAGTAGAGTAACCTTGAAATGGGAAACTATAGAAAAAAGCTAACTTTTAACAACAATCCAAGTTCAGCACAGTACAGTAAAGCAATCGATACGATTCTTGGAGCAAGTGATATGGAATAATAAAGTGCAGTGCAAAACAAGCTGTGGTCAGCGCGATTGAATGGAACAACCGTTCCCACCGTGGAAGACGAAAAGACAAACCGAGCCCACTGCCCAATATGGATTGGCAGATAAGAATGAACGAGTCGGGGTTGAGACGACAGAACATCGAGCGACGACTGATGACATCGCAGAACTTCACATCCAACACCGAGTATGTACCTAGCACCGATTAAACACCAAGCACCGGTAACGAGCGTAGCATCAGCAACAGCAACAACAACAAATACATGCTATGTACTTAAACAAGGTACCGTAAATTCGAAATATTACTAATGAGGCTGTATAAATTGGCAAGAGTAGCATAAAAAACAGGTTAGGAATGTATCCCCCTTGCATGTTAGATACAGATAATTATCCACAAAAATGATAAAAGCAAATTTGAACAAAAATGCGAAGGCAAGCCAAAAATTAGAGTTTGCGCTGCATCAGACATGCCCAAACGCAAAGAAACGCAAAAGAATCAAGTTATTACTATCAATGATAGCATATTAAAATATTATACCCAGCAAATAATTAAAGAAGTAAGAAACAATTATATTTTCGATACTGATTTTTTTGAGCATCAAGTTTAGAAAAAAAAAAATACAAACACTACAGAACATTTTCTATGACCTATATGTCTAGCACAAATCAAACAAAATAACATTTTTTTAATTAAACTATATAATCTCAAACAATTTAACGGAATTGAAATACATTAAAACGCGAATAATGGCACAGTTCAATTTGGAAGACGCTTTGGCTCTTATACCCATGTATAATGGCTCAAACGAGCAACTTAACTCATTTATAAGATCGATACAATTTGCCAAAAAAATGTTTCCAGTAGATCAGGAATCAATACTAGTTGAATTTATTTATACCAGATTAACAGGAAAAGCTGAATCAGGAATAATTTCAAATGTATCAACAGTAGCAGAAATTGTGGAAGATATAAGATCAAGATGCGAGAAAAAGATAGAACTAGGAAATATAATATCCGATATGAAAGCACTAAAGACAAAGAATACAAAAATCCTATGCAATGAGATAGAAGAGCTTACTGAAAAATTAAAAAATTTATATATACAAAAAAATATACCAGCCGATGTTGCAAATGAATTGGCAGTAAGAAAAGGAGTGGAAACTATTATTGATAAAATTACAAATACAGACTCAAGAACAGCTCTCATTGTAGGAAAATTTGAAACAATATACGAAGCGACTAGAATAGTAAATGCATTCATTTGCATTAGTGAATCTAGGCAGAACATCGCACAGATACATCATTTCCAAGGATCAAATAACTATAACAGAAATAACAACAGGGATTTTCATCATAAAGACACCTTAATTAATTATCAAATTTGTCCAAATTTTAATCAATCAATAACAACTCAAACAACATCCAACAACTACAGTTATAGAAATAATAACAACTTCAGTTTCTATAAACGCCACCATCAGTTAAGCAATTGTAGTAGTCAGAGTCAAGTTAACCAAGGATATGATAATCGCGAATTCAACTATAATACTAGTAGTCAGGACAAATCCAATAATATCCAATGTTATTATATTAGAACAGAACAGAACAGAAACTATGAACAGTTTAATAATAATAATCAACTCCATACAGATCATATTTACCACCAAAATGATGAAGATTATAGAAATACTATTGAAATGAAAGACCATGCTAAGAAGTATTATAAAAAGATTAACAGCAAAGCAAACTATAATGACAGAAAATATGAAGATAAATCAAAAAGAATAAATGCATCAAATAATGAAACAAATAATGATATGAAAAGATCAAGAGACGACTATGAAAGAATAATTAAAGAAAATAATAACTTAACAAAAGAATTTGAAAATGATTATAACAATGATTATAAACATAAAAACATGCAACATATACAAATGATTACAATAAGCAATAACAATGAGAAAAATAAGGTTGAAAAACAAGTAACAGATAGTTTAATACTGCTAGACAACATGGAAATGAGTGATGAAATTAATTGCAACGACAATCATGCAACTGAGCCAAAACATTTAAAGAAAATAAAACGTAACATCAAATCAAAGAAAAAGTATATAAATGAATTAAACAAAGAATTATATTGCCACGATAATAAGGCTAGAAAAATCAATTATTCCATGTTATGTGAAGAAAATGTAAAAGAACCAAGAAATAATGTTACTTACGACAAGATTCTAAAAGAGCTCAAAGAAAAATTTCATAATGTTATCTCCATGCAAAAAGTCATAAGATCTATAAAAGCAGAAAACTCTAGAAACGAACCCAACAAAGGAATCATAGGAAAATCAAAATATTTTAGGAGAAAACTAAATATTCACAATTCTTTATCTCTAGATAATAGATCTATTTACATAAAATATTACCCACCTTAAGAGATAAGTAATGATTTAATTAGTAAACCAAAAAAGCATAACAAATACTCAGTTTAATTAAATGAAAAGAATAACTTCAAACAATTTCATTATTTTCGTTATTCTCCTAAAGGGAGGAGGTGTAGCATATCTGCTATACACAACTTATTATAATACACACTATCAGCTATAGACACATTGTAACACACTTTGGAAAGCCAAACCACACCATTGTAACACATTCATTATAACACATTCAGTAAATCAGATCATACCATAGCACCGCACCCGGAAGAGTTCAGGCCGTCCATTCAAACAAATAACAGATGTGACACACTTATCAAAAACAACCGAAACGCACAACATAAGCAGGAACAGTATGTAACCCAAAGCAGGAACAGTATATGCGTTAAACCCAAAACAGGAACTTAGTGACAAGAACCATCATTCTTGTCAACAAAAGACAAACGTAACTAGCTGAGTGAAAACAATAACTTTCCAACATACAACCCGGAACCAAATGTGAGAAACCCTTAACTTCTTTTGAGTATAAATAAAACCAACTCCGATCATGGCAAGTCAGATTCGTTCGGACTGTCAGGATAGGACTATGTCTATCCTACATCTATCGACTTCTCATTTAAAGAGTTTAGTTATGTCCCCCTACCCAAGGTAAGGCCTCTAAACTCCAACGTTTCCAGTAAGGGAAACCTCCTAAAGGTTTCTATGATCGCCTGGACGATCAAGTGTCGAAAAGTCCGCTCGAACGAAGTTTTATTCCACCTCGGCTCATGTCAGCGAAACACTGACCTACCGCGACGGTACTCGAAGTACAGTTGTACGATCATCGCATTACATGGCGACCGTAACATCATCCGAACTCATTACAGTTGGACTGCGGATGAAATGGTGGCGTAGTTATATGTTGAATGCCGCGGCTTTCACAGAATTCCTTAAATGCATCACTTGTGAATTGCGGCCCATTGTCACTCACAATTGTAAGGGGCATTCCGAAACGTGCAAATAATCCTCGTAATATGGCAACCGTAGCTCGTGTGGTAGTTGTGGAAGTTTTTATAATTTCTGGCCACTTGGAAAACGCGTCCACCACTACTAGGAAGTAGGCGTCCTGAATTGGCCCAGCGTAGTCCACATGTAGTCGTTGCCAAGGGCCGGAAGGTTTCGGCCACGGTGCTGGTATTGCTTGAGGTGGTGACTTGGCAGCCGCTGCGCATAGTTCACAAGTAGCTACGTACTGTACTATTTCATTGTCCATCAGTGGCCAGTACACATAACTTCGCGCAAGCGATTTCATCCGTTGGATTCCTGGATGACCACGGTGGAGCTGTTCCAAGCACTGTGTTCGAAGGTCTGCGGGTATAACCAGCCTCTCCCCGAACAAAATGCACCCTTCAACCGTCGATAGTGCCTCTTTGCGGTCATGGAAACGCGCTAATTCCGAGCCGTAGCTAGTCTCACGCGGCCAGCCTTCTTGTATATAACGATAAACCTCTCGCAGCAAAGAATCCGATTGCGTACTTTGTTCTACGTCTCTAAAACAAAGAGGAGAGGAATTAATTATTGCATTCACTGCTACTGACCTTACATCTTCCTCCAAGCTAAGGCTGGCGATTACGTATTCGCGTTCCGGTTTCACGTGGTTTCTTATAAGCCGCGAGAGGATGTCTGCATTCCCGAAATGTCCTGATTGCACGTACTCAATAGAAAAGTCGTACAGCTGCATGGTCAGGGCAAATCGCTGCAATCTGGTAGCTGTATAGACGGGAATGCCTTTCTTCGAGCCAAAAATCCGGAGCAGGGGACGGTGGTCTGTTTGGAGTCTGAAATGACGGCCGTATAGCATCTTATGAAACTTGGTAACTGCATAAACGAGGGCCAAGCCTTCGCGATCAATCTGACTGTAATTAAACTCCGCCTTGGTCAGCGCTCGTGAAGCATGCTGTATAACCTTAACGCTTCCATCTGGAAATTTATGGCTAATAGTAGCTCCGATTCCAACGGATGAAGCGTCTGCTGATACAATTATTTCTGCCATAGGATCGTAGTGTGTTAATAGCAGCTCTGATGACAGTATTTCTTTAAATTTCTTGAAAGCTGCTTCGCATTCTGTTGTCCATTTAAATTGTTTTTCGTTCTTTAGAAGATTATCAAGGGGGAATCTTAGATCGCGCATCATTGGAACAAATTTTCCGTAATAATTAATTGCCCCTAGGAAAGATCTAACTCCGGCAATATCGGTGGGGGCTGGTAAATTCTGTATAGCGCTAATCTTTTCAGGGTCAGGACGTATTCCCCTGCCATCGATTACATGCCCGAGATATTTAATCTGACACATTTTAAACACACATTTGTCAGGTCGTAATGTGAAACCAAATTCCTCAATTCGTTTTAGTACAAGATTTAGCGTATTATCATGGTCTTTATCTGACATGCCTCCAATTATGAGATCATCCATATAGCCGCAAACTCCTGTTATTCCTGCCAACATGGTATCAATCAGTTGTTGAAATGCTGCTGGGGCTATTTTTATGCCAGGCGGTTGTAGTGGTATAGCCCACGATGGGTATTTATTGTTAGCAGCGGGCGAAATTTTTCATCAATCTGCACCTGAAGAAAAGCATCGGAGAGATCAATCTTACTGAAAATTTGGCATCGGGCTAACTTAGCAAAAATGTCCTCTGGCAGTGGAAGCGGGTACTCATGTGGTCGTAGGATGTCATTCAGCCCTGTCGAGTAATCACCGCAAATCCTGATTTTTCCATTTGCCTTCCGTACAACCACTATAGGGGCAGCCCAATCCGAGTAATCCACGGGAGTAATGACTTTCAGGGCTTCCAAACGGTCCAGTTCTTCATCGACAGTCTGTAGCATTGCATAAGCCACGGGGCGCTTAGGACGAAATACAGGGTGACTGCCCTCTTTTATTTCCAATTTTATGCTCGATTTTAAACAAAGCCCCATGCCCTTGAAAACTGTCGGAAAACGCTTCTCCCATACTGACTTAGGTGTACTCACCGCATCGATGTTACTACAGAACTGGTCCATCGGGATTGATCCGAGCTCAAAAGCTTCCACCACGTCCGCTCCCAGCAGGAAAAGGTTGGCCCGTGCGACTCGGATTGTTGCCTGTTGAGTTCTAGAAGCGATGGTTATTGATGCATCAAACTCACCCTTTAGTTGCAGATAATTTTGCGAGGCTGTCTTCGCTTTTACTGTTGCTGCCATCAAAGGAGGCTGTCCGACATCCCTCCATAGCCCCTCGCTGATCACTGTGATATCGGACGCCGTATCGAGCTGCAGCTTAACAGGTGTTCCATTTATCAACACGTTCACATATTTCCGCCTTGCTTCTACGTTGCACACATTTACGTTTACGACTCGCGTTGCAACTTGTGTGCTCCCTCTCTTGTTGTCCTGTCGCTGAAATCGATTTGCTCTTTCACAATATCCTTCCCGATGTCCATATCTTCCGCAATCCGTGCATACGTGTGACTTATATGGACATTCTCTCTTCCAATGGGGACCACCGCACGACCAGCACGCATTCGTTGGCTTTTGTAAATACATGGTGTTTCCTCTGGGATGTGTCTGAGTTTGTTGACCGAAAGGTTGGTACTGCTGCCGATAAAACTGCTGTTGATGCGATCTTTGGCCACCGTTTTTCACCGCAAACACTCGTTCTCCGTGATCATTAGCGATCAACGCGCTATCCACCTTTATATTAGTTATACGCTGGCATTCCGCCGATAGTTGCTCCAATTTAACGTCATTCTTCTCCTCAATGCGGGCAAGCAGCCGATTGCGCATGTCGGTATCGATTTCTTCCTTAAGCCCGCACACCAGGATAAGGCACTTAAATTGCTCCTCATTCATCCCAGCGAACTCAAAATCGACACACGCCCTATTCACACGGCAAGCAAACGTGAGCAGATCTTCTTTGCACGATTTAGCTATCTGCATACACTTGTAGCGTTTGCTTAGTAGAGACTCTGTTCTGCCGAAAAGCGCCGTTAATTTTTCAACTGTCTCATTGAATGACATGTCACGGGGTGCGCGGGGTAAAATAAAACTGGTATAACGTGCATGTTCTACGGTGCCCAGCTTACGTCCTAGGAGCCTTACTTTTGCACCGTCGTCGAGTTGGGAAGCGTCCCGTAGAAACAGATCTTCATACCGCTCAAACCATGCCTTAAATGTTGCTCCCGACTCTGCATCATACCGGAATTCACTTATATTGCTTGCTAAAGCTTCGAGGATAAGCTCGGGGTTTGTCGGTGTCGAACTTTCTTGCGGAGGCTGTGGATGCTGTAGCAACTGTGCTGCCGGTTGCTGTTGATATTGCAATATTTGCGTCATAAGCTGTTGTTGCTGACTCATTTGCTGCTGCAATAGTTGAATCATCTGCGAAAGCCCAGCGTCCGGGCTCGAGGTCGATGCACCTTGCTGCGATGGCGCTCCGGCCATGTTCTGCGACTGTGGCTGAGCTGGTAACGCTGCACTGTTTGGCAATGGCTGTTGCAGTTGCTGCTGCCCGTTGCTAAAACCCGCGTTTCCCCAATTTTGCGATAAACGTCGATGTTCTTCATCCTCCATCATTTCGTCCGGGTTTAACATCCTTCTACGCTTACGCGAAATTGTCCCGTCTTATTAGCGCGATACACACAATATAAAACACTTAGAGTTCCATAAACGACACACTTTTAACAAATAGCACGCAAATTAAAATTCGTCGGGTTCGATAAAAGAAATAAATACTTGTTTGGAATAAAATAGTCTCTCTTTTCTTTTACTCTCGTCGCCACTGTTGTGATATGTTGCGCTACTCAACAACGGCCAACAACGCGGGAAGGGTTTAAGCTTACGATGTAGGTAAAAACCGTGTATTCATGATAATGTCGTTGCCCTTCTGCCGGCCCGTACCGACCCAACAGTCAAAAGCCGAAGATTTTATATTGACCTTTCACTTTTTCTATCTGTCTCTCGCTCTAATTTGAGCGATTTTCCCTTCGTGAGTATCCACGAGCTCCCTCGTGTGGTTGTTGTTGTTGGAAGTTGAAACCGAACCCCCTTCGTGCGCTGCCAAAATCAGCGAAGAACGAAATCGAGTGGCTCAAGCGAAAAAACGAAAAAAAATGACGAACGAGTGTGCTGTGACAATAACACACACACACACACGCACAAGGCGACACCCGAAATCTGGTGCGATACCGGCTTTCAGTGGAGCAAGTACACACATGCACACATTTGGCCACACCAGCGCTCTGTTCTAGTGCAGGTAGTTTTCTGCAGTCCACGGTGATACTACACACAGCCACGCACTTGGCGATACACGCTGTGTGGTGCGGTGCGGCGGACGTTCAGAATTCAGTGGTGCAAATACACACATGCATACACTTGGCGACACACGCTTTGCTTTGCGGTGAGATTTGTGTTCTGTGTCCAGTGGTGCAAATATACACACACACGCACTTGGCTACACACGCAGTACGGCGCGGTTGGCTTGGCAGAAGCGCATACACACATTCACGCAGTAGGCTTTACTTTCAGTCCAGTGAGGTTGGTGCTTGTGTGGTGTTTCAGCTCTTGGTGTTCAGCGGATAAACCCCGTAAAAAATGGAGTTTTGTTTAATTTGAGGTAAGTAAAAGTGATTAAAATTATCAACCAACATCCCCCCTTCTAATTAATATCATTTTTTCCATTTCATGTGTGTTTCACGGCGAACGGAGACAACAAAAACCTGTGGCTGTGTCGTAGTGTTGGAGCAGTGGCCCGTACAGTGCAGCGAGAAAAACCAGGAGCAACAGCGATGAGGAGCAGAAAGTGCTGTGCTGAATTTGTTGTTTTTCACTGTGCGAGTGTAAAAAGTGTTTTTTTTTTAATTATGTGCGGTGATTTATAATTAAGTGCAGTGATTATTGTGCAAGTGTTGTGTTTTTTTGTATTCTATGTTGGTTCGATATTCAATAAATCGAATTACGATAGTATAATGGTGTGCACTGTATCATTTCGGAAAGAAATCCTGGCAAAAAAGGGGGAGGGGGCTATTTTAACGAAGGGTCGTGCCGAACCCCGTTCGGGTTTTGCTTCGGCTTCGGGTTTGCTTCGGCTTCGGGACCCGATGGATCGGTTGAATAATTTCGCCAACTCAGCTTCAAAGTCAGCTTCAATCTCAGCGGATCTCTGAGTGCTGGTGACCGGTGGGGAGTGCCCGACCACCGCTCGGTTCCCGCTTGATGCCCTCTCATTCTCCCGAGAGACCCGACCTCCTACACTCACACATCACACGAAGACCCTTGCCTGTCGTCGGTGAGTGGCCTACCCACCGGTCACCAGCACTCAGAGATCCGCTGAGATTGAAGCTGGCTTTGAAGCTGAGTTGGCGAAATTATTCAACCGATCCGTCGGGTCCCGAAGCCGAAGCAAACCCGAAGCCGAAGCAAAACCCGAACGGGGGTCTGCACGAACCTTCGTTTAATTAGTCCCCTCCCCCTTTTTTGCCAGGATTTCTTTCCGAAATGATACAGTGCGAACCATTATATCAACATTATTCGATTTATTGAATATCGATCCAACATAGAATACAAAAAAAAACACAACACATGCACAATAATCATTGCACTTAATTCTAAATTAACGCACATAATAAAAAAAACACTTTTTACACTCGCACAAAGAAAAATTAAAATCAGCACAGCACTTTCTGCTCCACATCGCTGTCGCGCCTAGTTCTTCTCGCTGCACTGTACGGGCCACCATCTCCAACACCACGACACTGCCACAGGTTTTGTTGTCTCCGTTCGCCGTGAAACACACATGAAATGGAAGAAAAATGATATTAATTAGAAGGGGGGATGTTGGTTGATAATTTTAATCACTTTTACTTACCTCAAATTAAACAAAACTCCATTTTTTACGGGGTTTATCCGCCAAGCGCTGAAAAACCACACGAGCACCAACCTCACTGGACTGAAAGTAAAGCCTACTGCGTGAATGTGTGTATGGGCTTCTGCCAAGCCAACCGCGCCGTACTGCGTGTGTAGCCAAGTATGTGTGTGTGTATATTTGCACCACGGGACACAGAACACAAACCTCACCGCACAGCAGAGCGTGTGTCGCCAAGTGTATGCATGTGTGTATTTGCACCACTGAATTCTGACCGTCCACCACACAGCGTGTATCGCCAAGTGCGTGGCTGTGTGTAGTATCACCGTGGACTGCAGAAAACTACCTGCACTAGAACAGAGCGCTGGTATGGTCAAATGTGTGCATGTGTGTACTTGCTCCACTGAAAGCCGGTATCGCACCAGATTTCGGGTGTCGCCTTGTGCGTGTGTGTGTGTGTTATTGTCACAGCACACTCGTTCGTCAGTTTTTTTCGTTTTTTCGCTTGAGCCACTCGATTTCGTTCTTCGCTGATTTTGGCAGCGCACGAAGGGGTTTCGGTCCCAGATAGCAAAGCCGAAGGCCTTTGTATGGGAGCCATCGCGCTGATCAAGGCTCACTTTTTCGCGCGCATAAAGCAAAATGTGCGCGAAGGCGAAAACACCCGAAAGCGCTTCGTGTGGCCCTCTCTCGTGTTTCTAGTGTTATTCTCTCTCGCATGTCATCACTCTCTCCCAGTTTTTCGGATTGAAATGAGAATTCACTCTCTTGATTTGGTTGCGGCAGCCTAGCTGCTTCACACTCTTTATTCTCTTCTTTTTGCAGTTCCCACAAGAGGATTCACACATGTGTTCTCACATACTTACATACACACACACGGTGGTTGGAAGCCTGGCGCGGCTGTTTCCAATTCTGTCTTCTCTTCTTTTTCCCTCTTCACACCGCGCTGGAGCCCGTTTCGTGGTGCGTGTGTTCAGCCTGCTTGGTTCAGGGAAGATGTCATCAGATTTGGCGCGCCTCAACCGCGGTGTTGTATGAAGGCTGTTGATGAAAATACACAATTAATACACACACTTTGTTAAAAAGATTACACTTGATATAAAGATGTGACAAACTTACCTTTGTGCTTGAGGATCAAATGAAACTTGAACGCCTGTGCACACAGTGTCACACTTTTTAAGTAGTTTGAGGAACAGCTAGCGGTAGCAGCAAACATCTGAAACTTGTAATGTGCAAAACATTGCATATTAGAAGAATATTAGAATTAGAATAAATATCACATAGCACTAGACACTTAGAAAAGGACACTTACCCAAACAATGAGATGATAAAAATTCGTCCTCCGAAGCAGAAAGAACACCGCGGATGGCGCAGTATGGAAAGTGTTTCACGCAGGAAAAATAGTTCACGCAGCACACAAACACACACTCTCACATCCACGGTTCAGAGCACACTGAAGTCGCTCTTTGGGTTGGATGGAAAAGAGCAAACACCCTGATGAGTGCGATGGAAGAAAATGACGTGTGTTCAACAGGGATGGGTAGAATCCAACACACGAAGTGTGCAGGAGAATTCTCTTCGTGTGGCAAGAGAGAATTGACTAACACCCTGATGAGCGAGAACGCAACAAACGTTGTGGAATGTAGAAACGGGATAGGAATAGTAAGCGAAGGCAGTTTGTGGACATGAGGGGGTTGAAACTGGGAGAAAAAAGCTTCGGTTGCTACTTGGGGTTTCAACTTCCAACAACAACAACCACACGAGGGAGCTCGTGGATACTCACGAAGGGAAAATCACTCAAATTAGAGCGAGAGACAGATAGAAAAAACGAAAGGTCAATATAAAATCTTCGGCTTTTGACTGTTGGGTAATGTGTTAGGCAGGTTGGGCCATAACAGTAAATAATGTCATAGAAATGAAATATGCGATTTCATGGAATAACCAGCTCCGCTAGGCTCCAGGCAACCACGGCTCTGGAGTCGGTTATAACGCAAAACACCAAAACAATCCCTATTCAATTATATATCAAACGGAAAAATGTGCTGGAAAATGAGGAAGTTACTTAAGCTAAGGGGCGGTTCCATGATACACTCGTCAACTCGTACGACTTTACAACATGCCCGTTGTGGGTTTAAGCCTCGAATGGACCGATTCCCCGTATAAGGACTGTATTGAAAGCCTGTATGGGCCGATATGTCCACGTATGACTTTAACGCCAAATAAAAGAAGAAGAAAAAGACTGTAGTTTTAGTAAAATATTAAAAGAAGTGAAACTATGTTCAATAACTCGGCCTGTAGTGTTCGGAAGCGTAACGATCGACAATGCTAAAATATATTGCCCGCATCCGCCATTCTTTTGAGGAGTTCATCCATTCCATTTTCTCGTACGCACTTAAAAATATTTCACGACCTCGGTTAAAAAACTGCCGAAATCCGTCGGCTCTTTCGATTCTTGCTGATATGTCAGTTGAAAAAACCCAGTAGCCGAAAATCAGTACCATTTAAAACTGAAATATCAGTTAAATAAATATTTGAACCGAAACTCGGCAACACAACATGCCGAGCACATAAGTTAACACTGCTGTCACCGAGATAATCCGTCAAAATAACCGAGATTTCAGCTTTACTACTTGGATTAGCCGAGGCTCGGTATTCTATCTGTCATTCGCCATTCTGTTAATCTCGTGCTAATGAAACGAAAACCTGTCGGAGTGATGTTGTGATGTAAAATAAAAAATGTAAAAAAGTGAAAATGAGTCTCTCAGCGTGAAAAAACGAGAATCAGTAGCGTGCGATCGAGCACAGGTATGGAGCGGGGTTGGGGCTAGGAAACTCCATCAGCGCACGCAACCGGTGCTCTTCAGAGCGTCGCTCGGAGCAGTCCCTATTCAAGGATCAGATGAGGAAGCTAATCCGGTTGTTTCAACCTTTGCCAGACCGTTCAGACTTCCAGGATTCATTTCCGGTCACCTACACGAGGTAAGTATCAACACTCGATCACATGAAATCTAAAAAGGGTTTACTCAGACTTGTTTCACTCTGCCCGCTTTACAGAACCGTGCCTGTACCAGTGCCCGCTCCTTGGCCGGCTCATTTTCCTGTAGGGGAAAGCGGGGCAAAATGGGCATGTGGGGCAAAATGGGCACCCTCTATTTAAGCATTATTTGACTACAAAGCTACTTTCCAATGCTCAAAATGTATTCATTAGAGTGTTTTATGAACACCATGTAAGTTTCATAACCCTAACACAAAAAATAACCAAGATAAGTGCAAAATAAGGTTTAGTAGCATATTGATGTAATTTTTGTCACTTCGAAAATAAGCTTAACCCAGTGTCACAGGGATGCGTTGAAGTTTTACATTATATACTATTAAAGATATGATATTTCTATACAATTTGTCTGAAGAAAGCAAGGCGATCGAATGCGTATTTTTACTAATATAACATAAAATACAAAAATGCTTCACGTGGGGCAAAATGGGCAGTTACGCTTGGGGCAAAATGGGCAGATACTTTTGACAAATGGCGTTTGGTGAGGCTATGGTGTTGTATTTGTCGCCTCAATAATGATAACAGACACAGCTTCAAAAGAATCGATTTTGTAGATTTAAACGTGTAAAAACT
This sequence comes from Anopheles gambiae, assembly GCF_943734735.2. NCBI lineage: Eukaryota > Metazoa > Arthropoda > Insecta > Diptera > Culicidae > Anopheles > Anopheles gambiae. Next base: position 59,146,189 of record NC_064601.1, on the reverse strand, counting down.
GTTTTAATTTTGATAACATATTTTTGGAAGAATTTTAAGGGCTTTCCTGACCAGCAAAACAAAAGATAGAACGAAAATACAATTCACGAAACGGTGCGCAAAAGCATAGACCATTACCTAAGCGCAGTTGTTGTGGCCCATTTTACCCCAGTGTTTTGACGTTTCACAGTTTATTTACATATGCCCATTTTGCCCCAGGGCTATGCCCATTTTACCCCGCGTGTCAAAATAGCTTCTCGTAAATCATCAACTTTTATTTTACACTGTTTTCATGATTTTAAGTTGTTTTCATTCTATGTGGCAATTTTAATCCATAGATAAATAGTGGAGGCATACAATAATGCATGAATAATTGTATTTGTGGCATATTCAATGGAATATTAAGTAAACTGCTTAACATGCCCATTTTGCCCCGCTTTCCCCTACCACGAGAATTGCCGATCAAAATTCATGAAATTCATATTATTTATCGAATGAAGGAAGTAATAAAGATGATAAGTATTTTTAGCAAATTGGAATTGTTTCGTGCAATTATGAAGCTAATAAATGCAATGGTTGTATTTCTTGCTGGTTTCTTTCTTTTGAAATAAAGAACCTGATATTCACATTGCGGAATATCGTTCACTTCCCTAATTAAATTTTCCCATGAACGGTTGCATCTGTGCCGCACATGCCGTTAAGGATGTTATTTGTGTGTTCGTTGATTTTAGCGTGAGATGAAAACGATATAGTAGGGAGAATGAAAAGAGTACATCACAATGCAACCATCACGGCCTATGTGTTAGCTTCCCTCTTCACTTTTTGTTAAGCGTTCAGAAATAAGGATTGTGATTAAATTCAAATATGTATTGTTTGGTATTTGAATTACTTCATATCAATTCTATAATGTCTTTTCACACAATATAGACTGATCAAATGTTGAGAATCAGTGAGATTTCCGGATGGAAAATTGAAAAACAATAATAGACAATAATAGAAAAACAATTTTGACATTGGACTTTTCAAAAAATCACTAGAAAATTGCTTGTCTTTATTAATTCATTTATTTAGTGTATTTATTTGCATGGATTTAATAGTGGCCTAAGTAACTTTAACCAACTATCTTAACACTATGTGTGACGAAATAACCTTAATTGGGGTCAAGAGTAAACTAAACTAAACTAAAATAAAAGAGTGTTAAAAAAAAGTCAATAAATGATTTTTAAACGTATCAATCGACATATTATAATCAGAATACGAATAGGACGAGTTAAAACTGCGAGATTTATTATTATATACCAACCGATTTACCCGGTTTCACACGGGATAGCATTATTGTCTCGTTTTAATTAAAAATAAAAGACTATCTGAGAAGTCTTAGAACTATTACAACGATTTTATCCCAAAGCTTCGTTTGTTATTTTCTGGCGTAATTACCGTAGGTAGTTAAGATCTGCCATAGTAATCATTCATTTGGATAGCAGTGAAGTTATTGGTGTATCCAAATACCAGGATAAATAGCCTTGAGTGTCGAGCCCCTGACACCATGAAAGAGTTGGGCACATGGCAGGTATTATTTTGATGATATAATTTAAATAATTATAATATATATATCTATTACAGAATGTTCCGTTTTAAATTATGTTCGCCGAAGGCAAACTGAATTTAAGTTATTTTATTTACTCATTGTAAGGCTCTTCCAGTTTTGTTCAAGTGACAGTAAACGCAATGAATTTATTTTTTACATCAAATTTCGACAGTACGTAATTCCTTATTCTTATTCTTCTTATTTGTCAGAACTATCGGTATTGATCTATCAGCGACTTATTGAATACCCAAAGCAGGATAATCAGTGCTACGTATTGAGGACTCGGTCCATACCAGGCATAAACCCAGGACTGGCATCATGTAGGTAGGTCTTGCGTGTTGACGACATTACCACGGGACCGGCCATTCCTCGCGACTTCAATACGATTCCTGGTGTACAAACATTTGCAGTACATCAATACTTTTGATTTGACTTTTTTCGATAAAGAAATTCATTTAAAAATGTGTAAAACCTAGAGGCGTTTACAAAACTTTTTTTGGCTCCATCACGACACAATTGGTGGGCACAATTGCCCTATGGCACACTTGCCCCAAATTCCGCGTCTCAAAACTAACTCTTGACAACTTGGTTACATATCGACAACAATAAGTCTATCAGAATGCAAATCATATATTATGTTACGATATTTTACCCGTTGATAAAGGTATTTGTTGAGCATCTAGATTTGCTCGTTATGCGAAAAATCGTTATGCAGAGTTCCACTGTGTATAGGTTTTCTATATTTATTAGCAACACCCAATTGTATAGTCAATCGTGGTAGGGACAGATGGTCCCGAAGAAAATTGATTTCGTTTGAACATTTAAACGAGCGTTATCGGCCAAGGCCTACCTGCACTGCTAATAGACTTGACTTACAGCGAGTTATTGAATATCATAGCAGAATAGTCAGTCCTACATATGGGAGCAGCGGTCGATTCGGAACATGAACCCATAACGGGCATGATGTTAAGTCGTGCAAGTTGACGACTGTACCACGAGAATTGCCGATCAAAATTCATGAAATTCATATTATTTATCGAATGAAGGAAGTAATAAAGATGATAAGTATTTTTAGCAAATTGGAATTGTTTCATGCAATTATGAAGCTAATAAATGCAATGGTTGTATTTCTTGCTGGATTCTTTCTTTTGAAATAAAGAACCTGATATTCACATTGCGGAATATCGTTCACTTCCCTAATTAAATTTTCCCATGAACGATTGCATCTGTGCCGCACATGCCGTTAAGGATGTTATTTGTGTGTTCGTTGATTTTAGCGTGAGCTGAAAATGATTAAGTAGGGAGAATAAAATGTGCACATCACAATGCAACCATCACGGCCTACGTATTAGTTTCCTTTACATAATCACTCGTTGTTAAGCGCTCAGAAAAAAAGGATTGTAATTAAATTCAAAGATGATTTGTTTGGTATTTGAATTACTTCATATCAATTCTATAATGTCTTTTCACACAATATAGACTGATCAAATGTTGAGAATCAGTGAGATTTCCGGATGGAAAATTGAAAAACAATAATAGACAATAATAGAAAAACAATTTTGACATTGGACTTTTCAAAAAATCACTAGAAAATTGCTTGTCTTTATTAATTCATTTATTTAGTGTATTTATTTGCATGGATTTAATAGTGGCCTAAGTAACTTTAACCAACTATCTTAACACTATGTGTGACGAAATAACCTTAATTGGGATCAAGAGTAAACTAAACTAAACTAAAATAAAAGAGTGTTAAACAAAGTCAATAAATGATTTTTAAACGTATCAATCGACATATTATAATCAGAATACGAATAGGACGAGTTAAAACTGCGAGATTTATTATTATATACCAACCGATTTACCTGGTTTCACACAGGATAGCATTAATGTCTCGTTTTAATTAAAAATAAAAGACTATCTGAGAAGTATTAGAACTATTACAACGATTTTATCCCAAAGCTTCGTTTGTTATTTTCTGGCGTAATTACCGTAGGTAGTTAAGATCTGCCATAGTAATCATTCATTTGGATAGCAGTGAAGTTATTGGTGTATCCAAATACCAGGATAAATAGCCTTGAGTGACGAGCCCCTGACACCATGAAGGAGTTGGGCAGGCATTATTTTGATGATATAATTTAAATAATTATAAAATACATCTATTCAAGAATGTTCCGTTTTAAATTATGTTCGCCGAAGGCAAACTGAATTTAAGTTATTTTATTTACTCATTGTAAGGCTCTTCCAGTTTTGTTCAAGTGACAGTAAACGCAATGAATTTATTTTTTACATCAAATTTCGACAGTACATGATTCCTTATTCTTATTCTTCTTATTTGTCAGGACTACCGGTATTGATCTATCAGCGACTTATTGAATACCCAAAGCAGGATAATCAGTGCTACGTATTGAGGACTCGGTCCATACCAGGACTGGCATCATGTAGGTAGGTCTTGCGTGTTGACGACATTACCACGGGACCGGCCATTCCTCGCGACTTCAATACGATTCCTGGTGTACAAACATTTGCAGTACATCAATACTTTTGATTTGACTTTTTTCGATAAAGAAATTCATTTAAAAATGTGTAAAACTTAGAGGCGTTTACAAAACTTTTTTTGGCTCGATCAGACGATTGAACGAGTCCGTTGCCAACGCGCTGGCAGAACCACCTTTTAAAGACGTGGAAAAACGAACTTCTGACACTGACACACTGATCTTTTCAGTTTGAGATCTAAATAGCAAGTCTTTATTAAAAATTCAAAAAATTCTTATAATCTATTTTACATTCTAGGCTAACCTGATTTTCCGGGGTACGCTTTACTCTTATTTTTTGCCTAAATCGCATGTCTGATTCTTTTTCCGCGAGGACCGAGGATGTAAATGTCCGCCCGCATTATCCTTCGTTTTCCATGGAGTTTTTTACGGCGTTCCCTTTTTGACTCGCTTGGCCTGTTTTATTGCTTTACCCTATCTAATGTTCGCCGTGTGCGGGCGTGGGTTGTTCATCTTATTCGCCGTGAATGAATGCATGGATCGCTCTCGTATCTCCTGTTGTTTTATTACAGCGAGTTGTGCACATGTAGATCGTGTTATGCTTATTTCGTATCCTCAAAAAGGATATTGTAGGATTGCGGTCATGGTCCCTAAGTATGATGTTTTGCTAGTCTAAACTGTTGATTGTTCTGTACTATCCTGTTGCAAAGTTTGTTCGACTGAATGTGCTAGAAATCTGAACTTATTTATAATACGCTTTTTCGTACAGCATTTCGTGTCTATGTTTTATTGCTTTGAGTAAACACAAAAAGATGGCTTGCGAAGTATGTTGATTTTTACGAAATCTGTGATTATCGTTACATTCGTAAATTACCGTTAAGTTTGAAATGTGATCGTCGTGGCGATTGCTCGTAAGAGAAATTGATTTAAATGAAATTCATAAAATTAAGGGTGTTATGTTTGCTACAGTTAAAATAAGAAGAAAATTTTATTTGTGTTTACTTCGAGAAATGCTCGTTAAAGTTAAAGCTAAAAATTTTAAAAAAATGTTCGTTAAAAATGATTGATTTAATTAAATTATCGCGTTCTCAATATTCAGCCCCTAGTAAAACTCCTAGTTCACGCGACCGGTAGTACATAGTGGAGACATTATTGTTACAGGGTTTCACACTTTATCTCAAGACCACGGGACCCCTTCCCGATTATGTCTTAGCCAAAGACAAGACTGCGGTATGATGTTTGAAAACGTTGATGATACCTGAAAACGTTGATGATACCTGAATTCATCGGATGCAATGCTGAATCTGCCGCACATTTCTCGAACATACTGTTCCGCGCTGAGGACATGAGGTCGAATATTTTTTTACACGTATAACCTTTGTGTGCGTCAGTGTATGAGAAACACCCAATTATCCTTCTCGTGTTCTGATTTCGTATTTGTAATATACCAACGCGTTTTCCCACGTGTAATCTGCCGTACGGTACACTCCGCCAACGCATGATGATCCCTTGATGCTGCCGATGACGAGCGTTTGCTGTCTTGTGGTGTAATTACGTTTAAGATCCCTAATCTTGTAGTCAATTGTTAAAGAGACTCCCCCTAAATGTTGTGCTGCCCTGTATTCACTCGGTGTGAATTCTTTCAATGTGTATGAATAACTACGCTCGTAATCTGAGGTGTGCGAGAATGCTCCACAGTGTCTGATAGATCGTTTAATTATTACCTTACATCAGTGGTCGGTGAACTTTTGAATCAAAGGGCCAAATTTAGTAAATAATTGAGTGCCGCGGGTCAGGAGAATGCTGTGTTTTTTTACTATTGCACTTTAATTTTTACATTTTAAACTTTTAGAAAAATTTTAGGCATAATTGTTGCTTTTTCTGAAATTATATCATCCAAGCATGGTTAAAAAATGAAGACACCTTCTTTAAAAACTAATAGTAATCTTTAAACAGTTGAGAATCGGCAACAGATTGTCAAAAATGTGATCAGTCTAAAAATAACAGAAAAGGATCATTATCGCTTCTTGATAATCCCATCCTCCCACGCTGCAAAAAATATTGACGTTATTTTGGGGATGATACAAAAGTCTCAATGACTGAAAAATTATCGAAGCAAACATGCATCAGTATATATCAAACATGCGCCGTATATTATCAAAATGCTTTATGGACAAGTCATGCCATGTCAGATACATTGGTAACGGATACGTTATGAAAAAGCACTTTTACAATCGTTGTACTTGTAAACAGTGACAGTGTGGTATCATCGTTCTCGTTAAAACAACAGGGGGTTTAAAATGCTCGTTTTTGCTTTCCAAGACAATCGAAAATATCCCTGAAATAGATTTAAAGGAGACCAACAGATTATTGTGAAATTAAAGAGAACGAATAAAACAAAAAAAAATCGTGAAAATGTATGGAGCTATTTCACAAGTGGTTACATTACTGGGTTATCTGGACCGGGAGATCGATACAACCGGCCAAACAGTGAAAAAGTACTTGGGAAACACGAACACACATATCAGGAAGCAGAAATCGCGTCCACTGGCTTCGCAGCAGCAAACAAGGACGCAAAAAAAAATCAATGCGTTCATTTTAGGTTTATTTCGGCACAATTTCGTCATGGCACTTTAGTGCAAAAACTGGAACAACATCCGTCACATGTGTTCCATCGAATTTTTCTGGACCAACATGATGGAAAAGCTTTTCTCTAAAATTTTTGTCGAGAAAAGATGCCTTCGTCCATCGTGGTGAAAATTCCGGATAACTGACAAAAGGCAACTCGCAAAACCTGAGATTAATTTGTGCAGGTGAGCTTAAATAATTACGTTTCAAATGATGTACATGTAAAGAAATTATCTCTACTAGTTTTGTTCTACAGCCAGCCGAAAAAAACGCATTTTTTTATGTCAACTTTAAGGGAATATTGATCTTGAGTTTGAACTTACTGAGCGGTCCGTCATTCCATAGTACTTTAATTAAAGATGAAAGAGTAGGATGGTATAAAATGTTATTGTAAAAGATATTCGGTAATTTGTATACGAATAGATTCTTCCCATCTTTCAAAATCAGTCAAAGCTTTTTATTCAGACCAAAATCGACAATTTTCATTATTGTCGAAATTCTAAACATTAATTTCCACCAGTTTGAGAATTTATGTTCTTGAATGTAATCTGTTTTAGCTTCATGCACGTTCAAGTAATGGACTTCTTCCTCTTTCGTTTCTGACAATATGTTTTGTGGCCTTTCGTTTTCCTTTAACAGTAAGAATGGCGGACCCGTCACCCATTTTGATGGTCCAGAAATGTTTTTTGTAGCTTCATCAGCTGGATTAGAATTAGAGGGTATCCAACGCCATTGATTCGTTGTGTTAGTGTCCAATATCTCACCAATGCGGTTAGAATTAATTGTTTGTATATTCGGTGGGATGAGTTTATCCAAGCCAACACTGTTTTTGAATCAGACCAAAAGGTGGTGTTTTTCACGGGAGCTCGCATCTCGTTAATTACTGATTCCAGCAACCTAACGCCCAACAAGGCAGCTTGCAATTCCATACGCGGAATTGACAGTCCTTTAATTGGGCCTCTCGCGCCTTAGCCGCGATCAGTTGTACGTGCGGGACGCCTTTCGGCGTGCTCCTGATATAAATTACGCGTCCACAAAAACGTGTAACTCCAATTCTGTTGTTGGACAATTTAATACCCATCTGGCAATATGTATATCCTTTATAGGATCGATTCCCTTTAACCAGTCTGTAATGAGTTCGGACGATAGTCACGGTCGCCATGTAATGCGATGATCGTACAACTGTACTTCGAGTACCGTCGCGGTAGGTCAGTGTTTCGCTGACATGAGCCGAGGTGGAATAATACTTTGTTCGAAGCGGACTTTACAACACTTGATCGTCCAGGCGATCATAGAAACCTTTAGGAGATTTCCCTTACTGGAAACGTTGGAGTTTAGAGGCCTTACCTTGGGCAGGGGGACATAACTAAACTCTTTAAATGAGAAGTCGATAGATGTAGGATGGGCATAGTCCTATCCTGACAGTCCAAACGAATCTGACCTGCCATGATCGGAGTTGGTTTTATTTATACTCAAAAGAAGTTAAGGGTTTCTCACATTTGGTTCCGGGTTGTATGTTGGAAAGTTATTGTTTTCACTCAGCTAGTTACATTTGTCTTTTGTTGGCAAGAACGATGGTTCTTGTCACTAAGTTCCTGTTTTGGGTTTAATGCATATACTGTTCCTGCTTTGGGTTACATGCTGTTCTTGCTTATGTTGTGCGTTTCGGTTGGTTCTGTTAAGTGTGTCACATTTTGTTTTTATATGAACGGTGTGACCTGAGCTCTTCCGGGTGTGTATGGTATGATCTGATTTACTGAATGTGTTATAATGAATGTGTTACAATGGTGTGGTTTGGCTTTCCAAAGTGTGTTACAATGTGTTTATAGCTGATAGTGTGTATTACAATATGTTCTGTATAGCAGATATGCTACACCTCGACAGCACAGCTCCGTTCCTTGCAAACCATCGACCATGAAACTATTTGCCGCAAACAGTACGCCTATCCAAGTGTATGGAGAGTCACTCTACACGTTGGATCTTGGTCTTAGACGCGCCTTTCTGTGGAACTTCGTGATCGCAGACGTGGGTACCGCAATAATAGGAGCCGATTTCCTCCAGCATTTTCACCTTTTAGTGGACTTGCGCGACAAATGCCTCGTAGACGCCTTAACCAACTTACGAACGCCGGGTTTTCCTGATCTACATCCTGGGGAGCCAACCGTAAAGGTGTGCGATTCGACCTCGCCAATCGCCACCTTGTTGAGGGAATTCCCTGGGTTGACTGCACGGACCGCGCCCGGAACGCTCCTGCAATCCGACGTCACGCACCGCATAGAGACTACTGGACAACCGACCTTCGCCCGTCCGCGTAGGTTGTCCCCCGAAAAATACGCTGCAGCTCGCGCCGAGTTCGAGTCTCTCGTAGAGCTAGGAGTGTGCCGACCATCTAACAGCAGCTGGGCCAGTCCTCTGCACATGACGAAAAAAGCAGACGGGACGTGGCGACCCTGTGGCGACTACAGGGCCCTCAACGCGAAAACAATTCCAGATCGTTACCCACTACCTTTCTTGCAGGATTTTACTATGCATTTGCAGGGAAAAACCATATTTTCTAAGGTTGACCTGCACAAGGCATATCACCAAATCCCGATACATCCCGAAGATATACCGAAGACGGCGATCACAACCCCCTTCGGATTATTCGAGTTCACCACGATGCCCTTTGGCCTACGAAACGCTGCGCAGACTTTTCAGCGACTCATTCACGATGTCCTCCGAGGTCTCGACTTCGTGTTCCCATACATAGACGATATGATTGTCGCCTCGTCGTCAGAGGAAGAACACCACGAACACCTGCGCCAGCTGTTTCAGCGTCTCGAACAACACCACCTGGCCATCAATCCGGCCAAATGCGAATTCAACCGAAGCGAAATTGCCTTTCTTGGCCACTTGGTCAACGCAGAAGGGATACGTCCTCTCCCAGAACGGGTACGAGCGATCAGCGAGTTGAGTAAACCAGCGACGATAATGGAGCTGAAGAAATTCCTCGCGATGATCATTTATTATCGACGCTTCTTGCCACATGCCCTGACGACACAAAGCATCCTACTTGAGATGAAACCGGGGAACAAGAAGAAGGACAAGACACCGCTAAAGTGGACGCCCGAATCTAGCGAAGCATTCGACCGATGTAAAGAGCAGCTACAACAAGCCGCGCTTTTAGCTCACCCTGCCTTAAACGCAGAGTTGTCACTCTGGACAGACGCTTCCGACTTCGCCGCTGGAGCCGTTCTCCACCAACGTATCGACGGCCAACTCCAGCCCTTAGGATTTTTCTCCAAAAAGTTTGAGAAGGCCCAGCTCAACTACTCAACATACGACCGCGAGTTGACCGCTATTTATCTGGCTGTACGACACTTTCGGTATCAGTTAAAGGGTCGTGAATTCTGCATCTACACGGACCACAAACCTTTAACTTTCGCTTTTCGCCAGACTCTTGACAGCTCCTCGCCGCGTCGAGCTAGACAACTCGACTTCATTGGACAATTCTCCACCGACATTCACCACGTATCGGGAGAAGAAAACATCACCGCCGACCTACTCTCACGGATCGAAATTGTAAACACATCACCTGCAATCGATTTTGAACGTCTCGCCGAAGAGCAAACAAACGACCCTGAGCTCGCCGACATACTCAGCGGTAAAACACGAACCGACCTTTTCCTTCAAAAAACGCCGATACCAGGAAGCACCCAATCGCTATACGCCGACTGCCCTGGTGGAATAATCCGACCGTACATCACAAGATCATTCCGGGATCAGCTTCTACACGCCGTACACGACCTTAGCCATCCTGGAGCGAGAGCCACTGCCAAATTAATGACAGAGCGATTTGTTTGGCTGGACATCAAAAGGGACGCTCATGAATTCGCCAGGAACTGCTTGGCATGCCAACGCGCTAAGATAGGCAGACACACGAAAAGCCCGCTCGTACCGTACCCGGCAACGCAAGACAGGTTCAGGCTACATATAAACATCGATATCATCGGGCCATTTCCAATCAGCAACGGCAACCGATACTGCCTCACGATCATAGACCGATATACCCGCTGACCGGAAGCTATACCGATTCCAGACATAACCGCGACTACGGTTGTATCAGCACTGCTGTACCATTGGATTGCACGATTCGGAGTTCCGTCTCACGTGACAACCGATCAGGGACGACAATTCGAGTCCGCCCTGTTCAAGGAGTTGACGCGAGCTCTTGGAACAAAACACATTCGAACGACCGCGTATCACCCGCAGGTAAACGGGTTGATCGAGAGATGGCATCGCACTCTCAAAGCTGCAATTTGCTGTAAAGATACGTCGAAGTGGAGCGAGCATCTCCCACTTATACTACTTGGATTACGCACTACATTCAAGAACGATATAAATGCGTCGCCTGCAGAACTCGTGTACGGAACGACCCTCACCATTCCCGCCGAATTCCTCGTCGAAAAACCGCAACCAGCCCTGGTCAACCAGTCCGACTTTGCCAAGACACTCCGAGAAGCGATGAGTAAAATTCGACCTTCTAACACCGCCTGGCACACCAACCGAACATCGTTTGTGCACTCCGACTTGAACAAATGCTCGCATGTGTTTGTGCGCAATGACACCGTCCGTCCCGCGTTAACCACACCTTATCACGGCCCATACCAAGTACTTACTCGAAATTCAAAGTCTTTTCTGATCCTACTAAACGGACACCCCACGCTTGTGTCCGTCGACCGCCTAAAGCCAGCATATACAACCGAAGGAATAATCTCGTCAGCCCCGCAACAACCGTCACCCGACCAACTGCTGACGAGCCAACGACACGCTACTCCGGTGGCCCAACCACCGTCGACGCAACAATCGACGATGAACCAGCGTCTCACAACTCCGATGCCCGGACCGTGGACGCTCGACCAGCTGCCATCGTCCAACCAGTCGTCACTGCCAGATCAGCAGCCAACGGCCACACAGTCGCCTTCGACCATACAGCTGCCGTCAACAAACCAACCGCCGATAGCGCGGAACCGCGCCACACGAACATCACCCATGCCGTCGCTACAACCAGCCAGAGCAACCACCAGCTTCGCCCCACCACTGCCTATCTTACGCAAGGATCAAAACGTATCGACCGGTAGTAGAGTAGTAATTCCTCTGCGATACCGATAACACCGATCTAGGAGGGGAATCCTGTAGCGACCAGAGTTCCATCTGGTGCATACACCTTAAACCACGACCAAAAATGTTCGACGGGCGAACTAGAGCGAGACAACCAGTGACAGCACGCTTCACCGCTTCGATTATACGGTGGCTTGCTACACACACTTCTTCTCCGGCAACTCTCGAACGAGCAACACTAATTTTCGCGTCTCTCCCGAACTCACCGTTCCGCGGCTTAAAAGAAAAAAATAAATCGAATTCTACCAAAACGTAGTTCGCAAAGCGTGTTGCGTATCTCTTTAAAAAATTAGGGACCACTTTTGTGGCGCCCCTAAAGACTTTTTTTAGTTAAACTTACCGTGGCGCTGCTGGTATTCGATTCATCGACGACATCAAGTAGGGCCTTTCGCTACAGTCGGCGTTCTCATTTATCTATTGGTCTGGATCGAATACGAATGTGTTACGTTGCTATATAGAAATTGCATATAGAAATTAATATTGTGTTTACCACTTTCATGATGCGATGGTAATGTTTCATGATTGTTCACAGATATGGAAAACAAAAACAAAAACGTAAGCATCGTAGACGAAAATGGGAATCCTGGTAAGCCGCCCCTAAGCATGCTAAGAAATTTTGAAGAAGAAGAAGAAACAACACTTGGTACGTATTTAAATGTTATAGTTCGATTTTCACCATTCTTAAACTTTGTACTTAATTTGCGTTATGTGGCTTCGATGTTGCTTTTATACAGATTCTGGAAACGCTAAAAAGCAGCAAAAAAAGCAACCATCTGGGACAATGAAGAATTATATTGTTTTTCCAAATGGAGAAAAACTAGAAATTCGTGGCACTATTTGCCTTCTTCTGCCTATTTTGCGTTCTTACGTTCATGAGTAATTTTATCGTTTCCATGCAGGTGCTGTCAATCTGGATCAAACTGTATGTGCGAAACCATTAGATGCTAATCCGAGTGAGTTATTTCAAGATCCTTTATGTTACTTCGTTATTAACAGTACTTTTTTTCTTACAGGCTCCACACAAACACAGCAAACTATTTTTTTAAAAACTGCTGGAGCTACTCCATGTAAGATTCATGAACACCCTTCCCTCAACCTTTTGAAATAATCGTTATCTTTTTTGCAGGTACTACCAAACCTGTACAACAGCCATTAGATGTTAAAAAGTCTGCTGGAAAGCCACATCCCGTTACACAAACACAGCAAACTATTTTTTTAAAGACTGCTGGAGCTACTCCAAGTGAGATTTTTGAACACCCTTCCCTCAACCTTTTTAATAATCGTTATCTTTTTTGCAAGTACTAGCAAACCTGTACAACAGCCATTAGATGTTAAAAAGTCTGCTGGAAAACCAGGTCCCGTCACACAAACACAGCAAACTATTTTTTAAAGACTGCTGGAGTTACGCCGAGTAAGTTTTATTTTAACCAATTTCGTACGCTTTGTAATGACCATATTCTTCCTGCATAGGTTATAGTAAATCAATCCAACAAACGTCTTTGGAAACGTCAGGAGATATTATGGGTAGGTTAATTGACGACACCTTCTTTAAATATGAGTTCGTTACATTCGTGACAAATAATATGTTTTCCATTCAGAGTATAGCAAACTAAAACAGCATTCCAAAACATCTTACGCTACTCCGGGTAAGCAAATTGAAACATGTTTTAATTATAATTGTGGTAATCTATCTCATTTTATAGGTCCGATCAAACCGAGTCTGCAAATGGTTAATACCGAACTATCTGGTAGTTTGCTCGGTGAGTGAAAAAGAATTAAAATTTAGTTCATAGACCTAATCAACTTGTTGTACAGCAGCCAATACAACTCATTATGAGCAAACATATTCAGAGCGTAGAAACAAAAAACCAAATAAGGCATTAAATATATATTGTAAATATATTTGTTTTATTTTCAATATTTGGTTTGTTCTTCCATCTTTATTTCAGATCCCGACGATACTCCATTCTTAATCACCAAGAACATATTACGACAGCTTATTCGTGGTTCTTATATGGGTCCGAAGGGTGACTTGAATATATGGTAATTTGTTTTTTATTTGTGATTTTAGATGAAGTTACTAGCGTATTCCAGGAACAAAGGGATAATTTCATGGAACCAATGTTTCGACGCATGGCCGAAATGGAAGCGACTTTTGCTTCACTGTATAATCAAATCTCGTCACAGACCAATCAAACGAATGTTGATCCAAAAGTGTTGGAAAATTTCGAGTTTGATACCATCGACAGTGGCGAAGCATTGACTGAACTTGACGAGCGACTTAAAAACGATGATCAGTATAAAAATACGTTTGTTGCATGGGTTCAAAGGTACATTAACGTTCCAATAAGTACAAAAAGGATGTCGAAACTGCTCAAAGCGTTATTTCTTTTACATTTCTTTGCCTTCTGACATGGAGTGGAAGAGGAAAAAGAGCAATGTACACTTTGTCAAATTATAAAGGAATAATAGACTTGTTTAAAACTGTAGGAAGTACTGAACTTTCCAAAGTAGGGGACCGTGAAGTTGCAGATTTCTTCATCCTTAAATTGAGATACGCTACATACTATCTAAGCCGGCAGGAATGCAACCAAACAAATAGTTGAGGAATCTTTAAGTTTAATTGAGGTTTAAAAGCCTTTGACTTTACACTTCATTGAATTTCGCCTCTTAATTCATGTGATATCTTAGAACTCTTATATATACAATACAATGCAGTACAAAATAAATGAAATCGATGTTTTGTTAACAAATTATAATGGTTTTTATTATTCACTCATCAAGTTATTTTGTATTAGTCATTGAGTGTATTTAATAATGGAAATAATACCATATCTCCCTCAGCTTCTTTGATAGTTCTAGCAAATTTAAGTTTGACATCGGAGCATTCTAATAAAACCTCGTCATTTTTCAAATCATCGTTATAAACAGAGTATATATGTAGCTTTGTGGAAGAAATGTGCTCGTCAAAATATTCGAAAATACGGGAAAACATTTTTCCAGCTATCATCAACTCATCCTGCTCTTGTCTTACTGAAACAAATTTTAAAATTACGTTACGTTGTTGGTCATAAACAAATCGTTGACATCATCATTTCGCAGCTTTAAATTTTTCCTCACATTCATAGTAATAGTTTGCCCTCTTTGCGTATAAAACGGCTGACGAAATGGTTGATCGTTTTGTTGAGCTCCTGTAAAATTTTCAAATTCCGATATTCTACGAATTGCCTGTTCTAAACATCTATAGTTAGTTATAATGAGCCTGTTTTTTATATTTCCTAGCTTGCGTTCATATGCATATGTTGAGTGATAGTCCAGAGGACCAAACCGCTCTACTTCTTCTTCGAGGTGGATTAGACTATGTACATTGGACGTAACAGCTTTTTTATGATATACATCGGCAAATGTTTCTACAAAAGTTTTTAGCATAGTACCAGCAGCTTTCCAGTGTTCTTTATGTTCGGTTGATGAAAATATTGTTATAGCACAGAAATAAAGCATAAAATGCTTATATTCCTGCTCACTCAACAATCCTTCCAATACTACGGAAGCCACGTAATGGAGAAACGTTTTGCAATCTGATCCTTTCCAATATGCTAGGTCGTCAATCGGGCGCATTTTTTGGTTCGTTTCAAAGGGGAGTTTTTGTTTTAGGAGTCTTTGTTTAAATTCTTCACGTTGCTGGCGATTCCATCTTTTCCATTCTTTTAACACTCCCATGTACCAAATGTGAAGTAGTTTTTTTGTAAGACCAATGTCTATTTGATGGAGACGATCAACAACAATAATATCCAGAATGATGTCAAATTCGTCCAAATCAATCAACGGCGTAGACCCCGTACAATGCAGAATATAATCTCTATCTAAAAATCCTTTGTGAGTGCGCTTTGGCGCAGACATATCCAAAAAGACCATTCGTTGTGACACCGATTCTCCTTCACAGCAACATTTTAAACAGGAGTGTCTTCCAGTATGACCTTGGACACCTGCAAAGAAACAACGTTTAGAAAATTTTACCTGTCATAAATGCTTATATTTTATTTTTAATGAAAGCTTGTGCTGGTGTATCTGCGATGATGGCTCGTAATTTTAACGTGATGGCATTTTCTCCCACCATCAGTCCAGTGCTCGATAATAAATTTATCTCATCGACTAGCTGCCGCAGATAAAGCTCATTACTTTCCGGTTTTGTTGGTCCGCAATAGATAGCCACGATCATCACTGGCCAATCCGGCTGGTCAACAATCTTCAACAAAATTGGCCAGAACTGTGTTTTAGATCGCGTATGAAGAGGAAGGCCATCGATGTTAAGATCGTACTGAAGCGTCTGTGGCACTGCAGTATGTTTTGTTTTAAAAGAGAAGGTTATTTAAATTACTACTTAGTATTCTCACATCAGCTTTTCGGGAGCCTTCTAAACAAATGCATATATTCGTATTCATAAGCAATGTAGATTTACTTACCGCATTTCACTTGTCAAGCAGTGGCGTATTCCATTATACCAAAATTTGCCATTTCCTATGGACGAAAGGATAGCAGGATTTCGTCGTGTCCGCAGCAATGTCCTTGGAACTTTAGGCACACGGAGATCTGTGTTGGCTCGAAGATATTTTAACAAACTTTTTAAAGATGCGTGCGATTCTGATCGAGCTAGCGCCCAATACCGTAAGCCCTCTTCGCTTGTCATTTTGGTGTAGTCAGGATCGTTTTCATCGTCCTCAGATGCTATGTCCTGATCGTCGTCCATCGATGCTTCATCTTCCGATTCACTTAGGTTCAGTTCCAAATCCTGAGTTTCTTGAAAAAGCATGTGTTCGGGATCAACTGATGATGCCTTATCGGTATTCTCGCCATCGAACAGCTCCGGTGAAGTCGACGCTGCTACAAAGCCAACAAGAAATGCTAATTGTAGAACTGTAAACTTAATAGCTGTTACATTAGAATACTTACCTTGTAGTTCTGATGGCGATACCACATTCACAATATCTTCCACCGATTCTTTATACTGCTTTAACAGTTTTGCGGCTCTTCGGTATAAAACGCCAGACTTACGCAGAGCCTGCAAATGGCGATTTTTGCCACACAATTTGTTTATAACCGAGAGTTTTTTCTCATTTGAGTCCATTTTCATAAAGAAAACTAACTTAAATATCAACACAAATGCGTACAAGGTTGCTGTTGTTACGGATGTAGCTATCTATTTATTATTAGTAGCTTGGTAGACGTTTTTAGAACTGGCTATGTATGTTTCTATTTATTGCGCAGTTTAAAAATTCGTCTGTCCTTTCTGGCTTAATATTTGCTACTAACCGCGTTTCGCGATGGCGCCCTGTTCGTCGATCAGCTGTGCTACTTGACCCTTTTTGACCTGCTCCCGAATTGGCCCTAATTACGGAGATCTGGTTGTCGCCCAATCTAATCGTGTTGTCTCTCTTTGTGAATCTTGTACGCCATCTGCCGGGTATTTTGGATATTTGATCGAGTTGTCAAGTCAGCCTAATGTTTGTAAACATTACTGTTCCCTGTCCGATCACACGCGGTCGATATCGTGCCAACAGTTGCTAAAATGCTGCGAAAGACGCCACGAAGCTGCGAACCACAAACATGCAAAAGACGCTACGAAAAATGTTTTGATTATTTCCTTCTTCTCTTCCAAACATATTCTCCCTCTTCCCTTGCTGCCAAGTTTCTCAGTAGCGTCACCTATCGGACTTTGCACAAAGCTCTGAAAAGTGTATGATTTTGTTGGATTTCGACACTGTTTCAGACAGAAAGGCTCACAAATCTGTATTTTGACAGCTTCGGTGCTGCTGGTGTTGTTGCGGCTAAGGTCGCTACATATCATTACACTTTTTTTTTAACGAAAGTGCTGCAAGAAAAAATTTTATAGTGCCGTTTTTTTCGTGCAAATCGATATCGCCTTATCAATTGATATCTCTGGTTTTCGCATTTCGGGAGCAATTCGGTTCCTATCAATCATTCAACCTCATCCGCTCAACCTCGCCAGCTCAACCTTTCATTTCGCGTGCGTTGTTTAGTTTAGGTGTTGTTTTAACATGCCTTTTATGCCGTGTGCTTTTCGTTGGTGCCTTCAGTGTTGATATGTGTTTGCGCTTATAGTGTATATCGCTAGGGAATGTGTATCGATTGCTCACGGGAATGTTAGCTATAGTCGCCTTTATCTTAATATCAAATATGCGGCTTCACTGTGCACTAGTGATGGGCAAAACGGCTCCAGAGCCGGCTCCGCTCCGACGGCTCCAGAGCCGGTTTTAACACAAAGGACCAAAATAACTTTTTCAATGCAGTTTCAATCGAAATCCGTAAATAGCGGAGTAGGTCATGTTTAAAATAATTTATCAAAAAAAAAAAACATCGATTAGTTTTTAATATTGTTAAGAAAGACGAGACTAACGAATGCTACACAACGGCATGCATGTCAATACTGCAATCATATCGTGTGTTAGCTCTCATATATATATATATATATATATATATATATATATATATATATATATATATATATATATATATATATATATATATATATATATATATATATATATATATATATATATATATATATATTTATTTATTTTTTTATTACGCTATCATACAATGATGTCTCTATTGAACCGTTAGTGCGGAACCGTTGGTCCGGAGCCGTTGTTTCATCGCCGGCTCCGGAACGGTGGGCCCGATACCGGCTCCACAGCCATTGGAACGGAGCCGTGAGTGCAGAGCCGTTATTCCGGAGCCGGCTACGGAGCCGTTGGTGCGGAGCCGGCTTCGGAGCCGTGGGAGTGGAGCCGGCTCCGGAGCCGTCGGAGCGGAGCCGATGGTGCGGAGCCGTTGGTGCGGAGCCGATGGTGCGGAGCCGGCTCCGGAGCCGTGGGAGCGGAGCCGGCTCCGGAGCCGTTGGTGCGCTCCGAAACGCGCATCACTACTGTGCACTACTAATACATCATCTATTGAGTGTCTTTGGGTGCGTGTAAAAGTTTTGGATGTTTCCCTAGTCATCGGCTCATTCTACCTCCCTGCTGACCAAGCTGCCAACCCCGATGTTATAAATACTTTCTGTACTACGCTACATGAAACTAGGAAAAAATATAAAGATGATCATTTGATTATTCTCGGAGATTTCAATCAACCCAATCTTAAATGGATTACACAGAACGATTTTCCTTCGTTTGACTTCAGCAACTCCCGAATACATCCTACATGAAAATTCTCCTCGATGAAATTAATTTGGCCGGCCTTCAGCAAGTTAATTCAATCACCAACTGTAACAATACTATACTTGATTTAATTTTTGCGGATGACCAGACCGCTGAACGATTGAGCCCATTAGAACTGAGTTTAGAATCTATAGTTGAACCTGATCCACATCACCCTGCTCTACTTACCAGCTTCATGGTTCCGCAACAGAATTTGTCGTCTTCTGAGTCCCAAGAACGGAGAGATTTGAACTTTAGACGTACGAAATTTGATGAATTAACAATAGCGCTAACTCAAACCAATTGGGAATTATTAAAGTCTAACCACGATATCAACGATAGCGTGTTAAGCTTCACAAATCATCTAAATGGATTATTCGAACAGTTTGTTCCCTGCTTTAATCCTCCATCGAAACCACCGTGGGCTAATAATGCACTACGCGTCGCCAAACGCCGGAGATCTAATGCCCAACAAAAATTGCGCAGTCTTCGAAACAGCACCAACCAAGCAAACTTTGCTCGCACTGCTCGGATTTACAAACAGTTAAACCGTTTTGCGTATGCTGACTACGTTAGAAAGATCGAATTCAGATTCAAAAAGGATCCACTAGCATTCTGGAAATTCATACGAAATAAGAAATCCTGCGACCGTCTTCCAGCTGTAATGAACTTCAAGGGAAACATCATTTCGGGTGAAGATGACCTCTGCAAAGGTTTTGCAGAACATTTCGCTTCCGTGTACACCTGCAATTCTTCGAAACCTCTCAACCTATCTTCAGCACTTTCCGCAATCAACGACGCAGTTGACTTATCCACATCTATTATCAGTGAAGATGAGGTCGATGCTGCCATACCGCAACTGAAGCTTTCGTATGCCTCTGGGCCGGACAGCATTCCCAGTGCAATTCTTATTCACTGTAAGGCTGCTCTTTTGCCTATTCGGACTCAACTTTTCAACAAATCCTTACAGTCGAAATGCTTCCCGCAAATATGGAAATCTTCTTACATGTTTCCTGTCTTTGAAAAAGGAGACAAATCTGATATATGTAATTATCGCGGAATCTCTATGTTATGTGCTTGTAGTAAGCTATTTGAAAAAGTTATGTTTCGCCACATGTCCTACGCTTTCCTGCCTGTTATATCTGTTATGCAACACGGCTTCATGCCTAAACGTTCGATTGAAACTAACCTGCTTCATTTGCTTCAATTTTGCTACTCCAATATTGACAAGGGCCTCCAGGTTGATGTCATTTATACCGACTTCTGCGCTGCCCTTGACAAGGTCAACCACTACTTATTGCTTGCTAAATTATTAAAATATGGTGTACACTCAAATTTTTTAGCATGGTTAGAAAGCTACCTAATGAACCGTTGCATTAATGTAAAAATTGGAAAAACTTTTTCTGACCCTTTCTGTAACTTTTCTGGTGTTCCACAAGGAAGCATATTAAAGCCATTATTATTTATTATATTTATTAACGATATTGTGTTTGCTGTTCCCAACGTCAATGTTTTACTATATGCAGACGATCTTAAGATGTTCCTTGCTGTTGAAAATTCAAATCACTGCGAAATACTTCAAGATTCTATAAACCGTTTTTTGACGTGGTGCCATGATAACGAAATGTTTGTGAATGTACAAAAATGTAACTGCATTACCTTCTCTAAGAAAAGGGTTCCAATAACTTTTAATTACAAAATTGGTCAAGACAGTGTGCCGCGGTCATCTGTAGTTCGTGATTTAGGAATAATGTTAGACAGTAAACTTATATTATCGTGCCATTTCCACACAATCATCTCAAAAGCATTAAATGTGTTAGGTTTTATTCTACGTGCTTCTTCCGACTTTAAAGATCATTTCTGTCTTAAATCGTTATACTGTGCCCTAGTCCGTCTTATACTAGAATTTGCTTGCGCTGTTTGGTATCCAAACCAAGTGACCTATATAGACATGACAGAAAAAGTTCAGAAAAAGGCTACACGCGCTATGTTTTATCGTCTTCCTTGGTCAAACCAAATGCCACGCCCCCCGTACCATGTCAGGTGTCAGTTATTTGGTCTCGAAACGTTAGAACACAGGAGAAAGAATGCTCAATGTATTTTCATGCATAAATTATTAAATGGGCTTATTGATGCACCTCAAATTTTAAATCTCATCAGCTTTTCTGCACCTACTAGGGATCTTAGAAGCAGGTCTTTAATTAGGATCCCATTTCGATCTTCCTCATTTGGCGCTAACGACCCTTTAATTAAAATGTGTGTCAGCTACAATAGACTTGAATCATCTGCAGATTTTCATATCCCTGTTTCTCGCCTTCGTCAGATGTAAAGGGCTAGTGTTATTAATGTTTAAGTTGTTTACTAATTAAAAATTTGTATCTGTTATTAAGGCCTATTGCCCGATAACGTAAATAATAATAATAAATAATAATAATAATAATAATAATAATAATAATAATAATAATAATAATAATAATAAAAATAATAATAATAATAATAATAATAATAATAATAATAATAATAACAATAATAATAATAATAATATTAAAAATAATAATAATAATAATAATTGTTAGCTCCCGAACTAGTCGCGTAACGGAATAGAAATTGTTTTCTCATAGGAGTCAAAAAATGTTTATTCGCCGAGTTTCGCTTTGGGTGGAAACTTTATTCTGTCGCGGTTTTTGTACACCTTTAAAAAGTTTTTGACTATTCTCGCTCGCTGTCGTGATGCTACTGGTGCAATCGCGATGGCGAGGAACCCGATTCCTGATCTTGAGGTCATTCGCCTTCCCTGTACCCGAACCCGTTACAGTGCCCTCTATAGGTGAGATTAAGGAATCTCTCGCGATCGCAAGTCCTGATAGTTTGGCTGTCAGCTGCGGTGACAGTTCTGCTCTGTTTGTTTACGATCGTCGCAACACCCCACCCCGTGAACCGGTTATCTGTCAATTTTCTTACCGGGTTCACTCCATGTGCTTTAGCGATCTATAAATTAACTTCCTTCCTAATCTCTAATAACTTCGCTTCCTGACTTGCGCTTCCTAGTCGTATTACATTTTTTGTGTTTCGCTTTCCGTCTGCTGTCGTAGCGGTAAAGCAATCGTAGCGGTCAATGCCATTGAGTTTGTACGGGATATGCGCGACGGCTGTTGTGTATCGTACGCGTTGTTGTTGCTGCTGGGATTGTTGCTGCAAATGTTTGGTTGGCTGCAAATGCTTGCATTCGGCCGTGATAGCGGTTGTTTATCGACCGCCGTGCTGCTGGAGGGTGTCAGGATTCGTCGACGCTGCTGTATGTTTTTGGTGATGGATACTACCTCACCACCCGGTATCGTCACTCGGTGATGATGGTAGTCAGCGCCTCTGATGGTACGGTAGTTGGCGGCCGTTGCCGTTGGTGAAGAGAAGTTGCAAGGGTACTGCTGGTTTGCCACAGCATGATCACCACAAAGCAGCGATACTGCGTTCATCTCTGGCACATGTCCGATAGGGGCCGATAAATCTTGCTGCTGGCTTGCACTGTTGCTGTTGGCCGTCGTTGGTTGACGCTTGGTGGTGTTTTCCTTATGTGGCCCGTAAACAGACTATCCTAACACCGTCCTCACTGCGATCGGTCCTCCAGATTGACCAGACCGAGACTCCAGCGGTGTAAGTAGGTGCACGTTCTCCAAGCCGACAAGGATTCTCGGCATACCATCTTCGTGTTGTTCAGCTGGCAGATCCTGTAAGTAGTCATAAGAACTTATCAGTGTGGAATAATCATTTTTTTGTTGTGGCAAACTTAGCTGTTTAACCGTATGAGCGGCCGCTATTGGATAGCGCCGCTCTCCCCCGCGTGCAGAGATCTCAAGGCTGGTCAAACGCGAAGATTCCTCCTTGCGCTTTACGTTGGCGGTCCACTGCAGCTCAAGTGGGTCCGGATGGCCCTTCAATCCAATACTCGCAGCTAGCATATCTTCAATCAGCGTCAATGATGATCCTTCATCGAGAAATGCGTGCGTGTCAACTCGCCTGTTCCCATTGTATATCGTCACGGGCACTACACGAAACAGAGTTGAATTCGCACTATGTTGATGCGTTTGACACTGTGCTGTTTGGGTGGTCGCCCCTTCCATCAACCGGTGCAGTAAGCTGTGATGCCGTTCACCACAACCCGGGACGCCACAGGAGAAATTCGACCGACAAGGCTTCGTTCCGTGGTTTGCAAGGCAGTTGCGGCACAGCTTCATCCGTGTCACAGCCTCAACACGTTCCACGGGAGACATGCGCTTGAATGCTTCGCATTCTCTTAGTTTGTGACCCGTGTTCTTGCACAGGTGACACGGTGTCGAAGGAATTTCGAGTGTAGGTGTTTGTCTCTCGCGAGGTGGTGTGCTTAGTACAACAGACATTTCACTACTTGCACAGCTATGCACGTGCATGCGATGTGCTGGGCGATGTACATTGGCCTTCGGTTGAACGTACTTCGTGACTGCACTAGCCTCGTCAACCAGCTTGTCCATAAACATGCCAAACTCCTTCAATGTTGGATGTAGGTATTTCTTGCTGTATCTCACCCATTCTAACTGTCTCGTTGCAGGTAGTTTTTCCACCAGTTCTTCTAACAGCTCCGGGTTAGAGAGGTAATGTGCCAAGTCTGCGTTGCTAAGATGGTCGCACAAATGTAGTACCGCCAGTCCAAACGTGATGAGCTCGTGTAGCTGTTCTGGCCTGGGTGCTGCTGTGCGCCGTACCTTTTCCAGCAGATCCTTCACGACGAGTGAAGGTCGCCCGTACAGTCGCTGCAGCGTTTTGATCACGAGCGGCACTGACGTAGGATTATCGAGCCATCCTTCGACAGCGTCTCGTGCAGGTCCTGTGAGACACTCTTCTAACCGGGCTGCATTTTCGACTGGAGAAAGTCCGCAGGCTTTTGTTGATTCCACAAAATAGTTGTGGAATTTTGGCCACTCTCGCGGTTTCCCTGAAAAAGAGGGTAGTTTTTTTGGCCATACCTGCCTAGCCGCTATGTGGTCCGCTGGCCTCCATTTCGCAGCAGCCATTACTGGTCCGGCTGCAGCTTCTAGTTGTTGCTCATCTTGCAACATGGGATTGTAGCTAGAACACCTTTGCGGCTCGACAAATTCAGATTGCTGTTGCACCCACTCTGCCGTTTTGGACACACCACTGATGCTTATGGAGCATTTCAAACTGATCGCCTCCTCGAGGTTGTTTCTCTGGGTCTCGTGTTGCAGTTCCAGAGCGGCCAATTTACATTTTAGTTTGGCCTCCGTCGCCTTTTTCTCCTTCTCAGCCATCATTTTTTCCTTTTCGGCTATCAGAAGTTTGACCTGCAGGGCTTGCTCCCTTACCAGGCGTTCTAATGCCGAATGTTGTGAGGACGTTGAGGACCGTTCTCGCTTCGAAGAAGCAGCCTTGCTGGAATGCCGCGATGCACTCTGCTCGCCGTTGGGATATAGCGACCCGTGCTCGTGCTTTCCACTGTCTACTTCTTTCTCTACCTCTTCGTTCACGCGGCGCTCTAATGCCGAGCATTTCGCTGTAGTCGAAGATCGTTCGTGCTTCGATGAACCAGCCTTACGAGGATGGTGGGATGAGCACGGCTCGTCGCTGGGGTGAAGAGGCTTGCTTTCCTGTTTTTCGCATGCCACCTCTAAGGGGGCTGCAGGATCGCGATTTTGGCTAACTTTTGCCGCCATTATCCTCTCGCTCTTGGGTCGACGAACTTGCGCTGCTACCGCTGTTGCGGTTTTCTCGCCCGGTTCACCTTGCACTTTCGGCGCATTTGCACGATCACTCACTGCGCCGATAGCTTTCCTCATCTGCTCGGACATTTCACAAGTGTACACTCGCGTAAACTTTTATTTCTCCCGGCTTCACTCCCGGAACTTTCGTAATTCGATAATCGAATAATTTACTCTTCGATTAGTAATTTGGAATATTCGCGATAAAAGTCTTTGCACTTATTGCTAAAAAAACTTTTTTAAAGCTTGTTAGCTCCCGAACTAGTCGCGTAACGGAATAGAAATTGTTTTCTCATAGGAGTCAAAAAATGTTTATTCGCCGAGTTTCGCTTTGGGTGGAAACTTTATTCTGTCGCGGTTTTTGTACACCTTTAAAAAGTTTTTGACTATTCTCGCTCGCTGTCGTGATGCTACTGGTGCAATCGCGATGGCGAGGAACCCGATTCCTGATCTTGAGGTCATTCGCCTTCCCTGTACCCGAACCCGTTACAGTGCCCTCTATAGGTGAGATTAAGGAATCTCTCGCGATCGCAAGTCCTGATAGTTTGGCTGTCAGCTGCGGTGACAGTTCTGCTCTGTTTGTTTACGATCGTCGCAACAATAATAATAATAATAATAATAATAATAATAATAATAATAATAATAATAATAATAATAATAATAATAATAATAACGTGTTCCGTTGATAACGGAAGATGAAGAGGAGAGAGAGAGAGGGAGGCATCGTGCCACACGGAACGACATTTGTAGTTGACGGTAGGCACGTACGTATGTATCGAATAATAAGTCGAGCGAAACGCCATTCGGTGTATTGGTGTACGTGTAGCCTTGTTTGGCAAGTAAGTGTGGGAGCAAGAGCACGAGGCTAGAAACAGGCGAGCAGGTAGAAACGCGTATGCGATGAATTTATACTGGTAGTGGTAAGAGCGAGCGGTGAATTTCGAATTGAAACGGCATTCTGTTTGTAGCAACCGGCTTAGCCAGACGCAAACGCAGCGGTGTTAAGTTAGTCAATAAAGCGACACAAAAGATCAAACTTTTCTTTCGTATCCACTGCTTCCCAGAGCAAATTATCCATTGGTCCTTCGAACCGGATGTTAGAAAAGTGTTAGAAGTGTGCATCATGATGACTAGAACATCGAAGTCTGCGAAGGAGAAGCCCGACGAGGAACATGCGGAAGAGGTGCAATCTATTGAGATTGATCCGGACGCGCATGGTTTTATGCGACAAGCAGCAATCGACGAGGTGGTGAGAATAAGGGACACTTTGCTAAAGGCCGCAGACGAAGGGAGCGAATTCTCCAACGCACGGTTGAGAATATTTCAAAGGTCAGTGGAAGGTGCAAGTGTACAGTTTCTCGATCACCATCAACGTTTGTTGAAAAGCTTATCAGCGAGTGATCGTCAGAGTGAAACCGCGACTTACCAGGAATTCCGTGTTCTATACGAGGACACAATGACG